>NC_091481.1:40567031-40868031 GCF_036971445.1 Narcine bancroftii
TGCTGATAATTGCATTGGCAAGAGTTGTATCCAGCTGTATGTGTCCATGATAATTACACTGGCAAGAGGTGCATCCAGCTGCACGTATCCCTGATAAGTACTCTGGCAAAAGGTGTATCCAGCTGCACGTATCCCTGATAATTACTCCGGCAAGAGGAACAGTCAGCTACACGTGTCGCAGATAATTACACTGGCAAGAATTACATCCAGCTGCAAGTGACCCTGATAATTACACCGGCCAGAGGTGCATCCAGCTGCATGTGTCCCTGATAATTAATCTGGCAAGATTTGCATCCAGCTGAACGTGTCCCTGATAATTACTCTGGCAAGAGGTGCATCCAGCTGCACGGGTCCCTGATAATTACTCTGGCAAGAGGTGCATCCAGCTGCAAGTGACCCTGATAATTACACCGGCCAGAGGTGCATCCAGCTGCATGTGTCCCTGATAATTACACTGGCAAGAGGTGCATCCAGCTGCAGGTGACCCTGATAATTACATCAGCCAGAGGTGCATCCAGCTGCATGTGTCCCTGATAATTACTCTTGATAAGAGGTGCATCCAACTTCAAGTATCGCTGATAATTACACTGGCAAGAATTGCATGAAGCTGTATGTGTCCATGATAATTACACTGGCAAGAGGTGCATCCAGCTGCAAGTGACCCTGATAATTACTCCGGCAAGAGGTGCATCCAGCTGCACGTGTCCCTGATAATTACAAAGACAAGAGGTGCATCCAGCTGCACATGTCCCTGATAATTACTCCGGCAAGAAGTGTATCCAGCTGCAAGTGACCCTGATAATTACACTGGCAAGAGGTGAATCCAGCTGCACGTGTCCCTGATAATTACAGTGGCAAGAGGTGCATCCAGCTGCAAGTGACCCTGATAATTACACCAGCAAGAGGAGCATCCAGCTGCATGTGTCCCTGATAATTACAGTGGCAAGAGGTGCATCCAGCTGCAAGTGACCCTGATAATTACGTCAGCCAGAGCTGCATCCAGCTGCAAGTGACCCTGATAATTACTCCGGCAAGAGGTGCATCCAGCTGCACGTGTCCCTGATAAATACAAAGACAAGAGGTGTATACAGCTGCACATGTCCCTGATAATTACTCCGGCAAGAGGTGTATCCAGCTGCAAGTGACCCTGATAATTACACTGGCAAGAGGTGAATCCAGCTACACGTGTCCCAGATAATTACTCTGGCAAGAATTACATCCAGCTGCAAGTGACACAGAAATTACACCGGCCAGAGGTGCATCCAGCTGCATGTGTCCCTGATAATTAATCTGGCAAGATTTTCATCCAGCTGAACGTTTCCCTGATAATTACTCCGGCAAGAGGTGGATCCAGCTGCACGTGTCCCTGATAATTACTCCGGCAAGAGGTGAATCCAGCTGCACGGGTCCCTGATAATTACTCTGGCAAGAGATTCATCCAGCTGCAAGTGACCCTGATAATTACACCGGCCAGAGGTGCATCCAGCTGCATGTGTCCCTGATAATTAATCTGGCAATATTTGCATCCAGCTGAACGTGTCCCTGATAATTACTCCGGAAAGAGGTGCATCCATCTGCACGTGTCCCTGATAATTACTCTAGCAAGAGGTGCATCCAGCTGCACGTGTCCCTGATCATTACTATGGTAAGAAGTGCATCCAGCTGCAGGTGACCCTGATAATTACACTGGCCAGAGGTGCATCCAGCTGCAAGTGAACCTTATAATTGCAGCGGCAAGAGTTACATCCAGCTGCAAGTGACCCTGAGAATTACTCCGGCAAGAGGTGCATCCAGCTACATGTGTCCCTGATAATTATTCCGGCAAGAGATGCATCCAGCTACACGTGTCCCTGATAATTACAGTGGCAAGAGGTGCATCCAGCTGCACATGTCCCTGATAATTACTCCGGCAAGAGGTGCATCCAGCTACACGTGTCCCTGATAATTACTCCGCCCTGATAATTACACCGGCCAGAGGTGCATCCAGCTGCATGTGTCCCTGATAATTACACTGGCAAGATTTGCATCCAGCTGCAGGTGACCCAGATAATTACATCAGCCAGAGGTGCATCCAGCTGCATGTGTCCCTGATAATTACTCTGGCAAGAGATGCATCCAACTTCAAGTATCGCTGATAATTACACTGGCAAGAGTTGTATCCAGCTGTATGTGTCCATGATAATTACACTGGCAAGAGGTGCATCCAGCTGCACGTATCCCTGATAAGTACTCTGGCAAGAGGTGCATCGAGCTGCACGGTTCCCTGATAATTACTCCGGCAAGAGGTGCATCCAGCTGCAAGTGACCCTGATAATTACACTGGCAAGAGGTGAATCCACCTACACTTGTCCCTGATAATTACTCCACCCTGATAATTACACCGGCCAGAGGTGCATCCAGCTGCATGTGTCCCTGATAATTACTCCGGCAAGAGGTGCATCTAGCTGCATGTGTCCCTGATAATTACACTGGCAAGAGGTGCATCCAGCTGCAAGTCAACAATATAATTACACCGGCCAGAGTTGCATCCAGCTGCACGTGTCCCTGATAATTACTCCGGCAAGAGGTGCATCTAGCTGCATGTGTCCCTGATAATTACACTGGCAAGAGGTGCATCCAGCTGCAGGTGACCCTGATAATTACATCAGCCAGAGGTGCATCCAGTTGCATGTGTCCCTGATAATTACTCTGGATAAGAGGTGCATCCAACTTCAAGTATCGCTGATAATTACACTGGCAAGAGTTGAATGAAGCTGTATGTGTCCATGATAATTACACTGGCAAGAGGTGCATCCAGCTCCACGTGTCCCTGATAATTAAAAAGACAAGAGGTGCATCAATCTGCACGTGTTCCTGATAATTACTCTGGCAAGAGGTGCATCCAGCTGCACGTGTCCCTGATCATTACTATGGTAAGAGGTGCATCCAGCTGCAGGTGACCCTGATAATTACACTGGCCAGAGGTGCATCCAGCTGCAAGTGAACCTTATAATTACAGCGGCAAGAGTTACATCCAGCTGCAAGTGACCCTGATAATTACTCCGGCAAGAGGTGCATCCAGCTGCATGTGTCCCTGATAATTATTCCGGCAAGAGATGCATCCAGCTGTACGTGTCCCTGATAATTACAGTGGCAAGAGGTGCATCCATCTCCACGTGTCCCTGATAATGACTCCGGAAAGAGGTGCATCCAGCTGCAAGTGTCCCTGATAATTACTCTGGCAAGAGGTGCATCCACTGCAGGTGACCCTGATAATTACATCAGCCAGAGGTGCGTCCAGCTGCATGTGTCCCTGATAATTACTCTGGATAAGAGGTGCATCCAACTACAAGTATCGCTGATAATTACACTGGCAAGAGTTGCATCCATCAGTATGTGTCCATGATAATTACACTGGCAAGAGGTACATCCAGCTCCACGTGTCCCTGATAATTAAAAACACAAGAGCTGCATCCATATCCACGTGTCCCTGATAATTACTCTGGCAAGAGGTGCATCCAGCTGCACTTGTCCCTGATCATTACTATGGTGCATCCAGCTGCAGGTGACCCTGATAATTACCCTGGCCAGAGGTGCATCCAGCTTCAAGTGAACCTTATAATTACAGCGGCAAGAGTTACATCCAGCTGCAAGTGACCCTGATAATTACTCCGGCAAGAGTTGCATCCAGCTGCATGTGTCCCTGATAATTATTCCGCCAAGAGATGCATCCAGCTGTACGTGTCCCTCATAATTACTCGGGCAAGAGGTGCATCCAGCTGCATGCGTCCCTGATAATTACTCCGGCAAGAGGTGCATCCAGCTGCACGTGTCCCTGATAATTACAAAGACAAGTGGTGCATCCAGCTGCACAGGACCCTGATAATTACTCCGGCAAGAGGTTTATCCAGCTGCAAGTGACCCTGATAATTACACTGGCAAGAGGTGAATCCAGCTGCACGTGTCCCTGATAATTATACCGGCAAGAGGTTCATCCAGCTGCAAGTGACCCTGATAATTACACCAGAAAGAGGTGCATCCAGCTGCATGTGTCCCAGATAATTACTCTGGCAAGAATTACATCCAGCTGCAAGTGACCCTGATAATTACACCGGCCAGAGGTGCATCCAGCTGCATGTGTCCCTGATAATTAATCTGGCAAGATTTGCATCCAGCTGAACGTGTCCCTGATAATTACTCCGGCAAGAGGTGGATCCAGCTGCACGTGTCCCTGATAAATACACTGGCAAGAGGTGAATCCAGCTACACGTGTCCAAGATAATTACTCTGGCAAGAATTACATCCAGCTGCAAGTGACCCAGAAATTACACCGGCCAGAGGTGCATCCAGCTGCATGTGTCCCTGATAATTAATCTGGCAAGATTTTCATCCAGCTGAACGTTTCCCTGATAATTACTCCGGCAAGAGGTGGATCCAGCTGCACGTGTCCCTGATAATTACTCCGGCAAGAGGTGCATCCAGCTGCACGGGTCCCTGATAATTACTCTGGCAAGAGGTTCATCCAGCTGCAAGTGACCCTGATAATTACACCGGCCAGAGGTGCATCCAGCTGCATGTGTCCCTGATAATTACTCTGGCAAGAGTTGCATCCAACTTCAAGTATTGCTGATAATTGCATTGGCAAGAGTTGTATCCAGCTGTATGTGTCCATGATAATTACACTGGCAAGAGGTGCACCCAGCTGCACGTATCCCTGATAAGTACTCTGGCAAAAGGTGTATCCAGCTGCACGTATCCCTGATAATTACTCCGGCAAGGGGAACATTCAGCTACACGTGTCGCAGATAATTACACTGGCAAGAATTACATCCAGCTGCAAGTGACCCTGATAATTACACCGGCCAGAGGTGCATCCAGCTGCATGTGTCCCTGATAATTAATCTGGCAAGATTTGCATCCAGCTGAACGTGTCCCTGATAATTACTCTGGCAAGAGGTGCATCCAGCTGCACGGGTCCCTGATAATTACTCTGGCAAGAGGTGCATCCAGCTGCAAGTGACCCTGATAATTACACCGGCCAGAGGTGCATCCAGCTGCATGTGTCCCTGATAATTACACTGGCAAGAGGTGCATCCAGCTGCAGGTGACCCTGATAATTACATCAGCCAGAGGTGCATCCAGCTGCATGTGTCCCTGATAATTACTCTTGATAAGAGGTGCATCCAACTTCAAGTATCGCTGATAATTACACTGGCAAGAGTTGCATGAAGCTGTATGTGTCCATGATAATTACACTGGCAAGAGGTGCATCCAGCTGCAAGTGACCCTGATAATTACTCCGGCAAGAGGTGCATCCAGCTGCACGTGTCCCTGATAATTACAAAGACAAGAGGTGCATCCAGCTGCACATGTCCCTGATAATTACTCCGGCAAGAAGTGTATCCAGCTGCAAGTGACCCTGATAATTACACTGGCAAGAGGTGAATCCAGCTGCACGTGTCCCTGATAATTATACCGGCAAGAGGTTCATCCAGCTGCAAGTGACCCTGATAATTACACCAGCAAGAGGAGCATCCAGCTGCATGTGTCCCTGATAATTACAGTGGCAAGAGGTGCATCCAGCTGCAGGTGACCCTGATAATTACGTCAGCCAGAGCTGCATCCAGCTGCAAGTGACCCTGATAATTACTCCGGCAAGAGGTGCATACAGCTGCACGTGTCCCTGATAAATACAAAGACAAGAGGTGTATACAGCTGCACATGTCCCTGATAATTACTCCGGCAAGAGGTGTATCCAGCTGCAAGTGACCCTGATAATTACACTGGCAAGAGGTGAATCCAGCTACACGTGTCCCAGATAATTACTCTGGCAAAAATTACATCCAGCTGCAAGTGACCCAGAAATTACACCGGCCAGAGGTGCATCCAGCTGCATGTGTCCCTGATAATTAATCTGGCAAGATTTTCATCCAGCTGAACGTTTCCCTGATAATTACTCTGGCAAGAGGTGTATCCAGCTGCACGTGTCCCTGATAATTACTCCGGCAAGAGGAACATCCAGCTACACGTGTCCCAGATAATTACTCTGGCAAGAATTACATCCAGCTGCAAGTGACCCTGATAATTACACCGGCCAGAGGTGCATCCAGCTGCATGTGCCCCTGATAATTAATCTGGCAAGATTTGCATCCAGCTGAACGTGTCCCTGATAATTACTCCGGCAAGAGGTGGATCCAGCTGCACGTGTCCCTGATAAATACACTGGCAAGAGGTGAATCCAGCTACACGTGTCCAAGATAATTACTCTGGCAAGAATTACATCCAGCTGCAAGTGACCCAGAAATTACACCGGCCAGAGGTGCATCCAGCTGCATGTGTCCCTGATAATTAATCTGGCAAGATTTTCATCCAGCTGAACGTTTCCCTGATAATTACTCCGGCAAGAGGTGGATCCAGCTGCACGTGTCCCTGATAATTACTCCGGCAAGAGGTGCATCCAGCTGCACGGGTCCCTGATAATTACTCTGGCAAGAGGTTCATCCAGCTGCAAGTGACCCTGATAATTACACCGGCCAGAGGTGCATCCAGCTGCATGTGTCCCTGATAATTACTCTGGCAAGAGTTGCATCCAACTTCAAGTATTGCTGATAATTGCATTGGCAAGAGTTGTATCCAGCTGTATGTGTCCATGATAATTACACTGGCAAGAGGTGCATCCAGCTGCACGTATCCCTGATAAGTACTCTGGCAAAAGGTGTATCCAGCTGAACGTATCCCTGATAATTACTCCGGCAAGAGGAACATTCAGCTACACGTGTCGCAGATAATTACACTGGCAAGAATTACATCCAGCTGCAAGTGACCCTGATAATTACACCGGCCAGAGGTGCATCCAGCTGCATGTGTCCCTGATAATTAATCTGGCAAGATTTGCATCCAGCTGAACGTGTCCCTGATAATTACTCTGGCAAGAGGTGCATCCAGCTGCACGGGTCCCTGATAATTACTCTGGCAAGAGGTGCATCCAGCTGCAAGTGACCCTGATAATTACACCGGCCAGAGGTGCATCCAGCTGCATGTGTCCCTGATAATTACACTGGCAAGAGGTGCATCCAGCTGCAGGTGACCCTGATAATTACATCAGCCAGAGGTGCATCCAGCTGCATGTGTCCCTGATAATTACTCTTGATAAGAGGTGCATCCAACTTCAAGTATCGCTGATAATTACACTGGCAAGAGTTGCATGAAGCTGTATGTGTCCATGATAATTACACTGGCAAGAGGTGCATCCAGCTGCAAGTGACCCTGATAATTACTCCGGCAAGAGGTGCATCCAGCTGCACGTGTCCCTGATAATTACAAAGACAAGAGGTGCATCCAGCTGCACATGTCCCTGATAATTACTCCGGCAAGAAGTGTATCCAGCTGCAAGTGACCCTGATAATTACACTGGCAAGAGGTGAATCCAGCTGCACGTGTCCCTGATAATTATACCGGCAAGAGGTTCATCCAGCTGCAAGTGACCCTGATAATTACACCAGCAAGAGGAGCATCCAGCTGCATGTGTCCCTGATAATTACAGTGGCAAGAGGTGCATCCAGCTGCAGGTGACCCTGATAATTACGTCAGCCAGAGCTGCATCCAGCTGCAAGTGACCCTGATAATTACTCCGGAAAGAGGTGCATACAGCTGCACGTGTCCCTGATAAATACAAAGACAAGAGGTGTATACAGCTGCACATGTCCCTGATAATTACTCCGGCAAGAGGTGTATCCAGCTGCAAGTGACCCTGATAATTACACTGGCAAGAGGTGAATCCAGCTACACGTGTCCCAGATAATTACTCTGGCAAAAATTACATCCAGCTGCAAGTGACCCAGAAATTACACCGGCCAGAGGTGCATCCAGCTGCATGTGTCCCTGATAATTAATCTGGCAAGATTTTCATCCAGCTGAACGTTTCCCTGATAATTACTCCGGCAAGAGGTGGATCCAGCTGCACGTGTCCCTGATAATTACTCCGGCAAGAGGTGCATCCAGCTGCACGGGTCCCTGATAATTACTCTGGCAAGAGGTTCATCCAGCTGCAAGTGACCCTGATAATTACACCGGCCAGAGGTGCATCCAGCTGCATGTGTCCCTGATAATTACTCTGGCAAGAGGTGCATCCAACTTCAAGTATTGCTGATAATTGCATTGGCAAGAGTTGTATCCAGCTGTATGTGTCCATGATAATTACACTGGCAAGAGGTGCATCCAGCTGCACGTATCCCTGATAAGTACTCTGGCAAAAGGTGTATCCAGCTGCACGTATCCCTGATAATTACTCCGGCAAGAGGAACATTCAGCTACACGTGTCGCAGATAATTACACTGGCAAGAATTACATCCAGCTGCAAGTGACCCTGATAATTACACCGGGCAGAGGTGCATCCAGCTGCATGTGTCCCTGATAATTAATCTGGCAAGATTTGCATCCAGCTGAACGTGTCCCTGATAATTACTCTGGCAAGAGGTGCATCCAGCTGCACGGGTCCCTGATAATTACTCTGGCAAGAGGTGCATCCAGCTGCAAGTGACCCTGATAATTACACCGGCCAGAGGTGCATCCAGCTGCATGTGTCCCTGATAATTACACTGGCAAGAGGTGCATCCAGCTGCAGGTGACCCTGATAATTACATCAGCCAGAGGTGCATCCAGCTGCATGTGTCCCTGATAATTACTCTTGATAAGAGGTGCATCCAACTTCAAGTATCGCTGATAATTACACTGGCAAGAGTTGCATGAAGCTGTATGTGTCCATGATAATTACACTGGCAAGAGGTGCATCCAGCTGCAAGTGACCCTGATAATTACTCCGGCAAGAGGTGCATCCAGCTGCACGTGTCCCTGATAATTACAAAGACAAGAGGTGCATCCAGCTGCACATGTCCCTGATAATTACTCCGGCAAGAAGTGTATCCAGCTGCAAGTGACCCTGATAATTACACTGGCAAGAGGTGAATCCAGCTGCACGTGTCCCTGATAATTATACCGGCAAGAGGTTCATCCAGCTGCAAGTGACCCTGATAATTACACCAGCAAGAGGAGCATCCAGCTGCATGTGTCCCTGATAATTACAGTGGCAAGAGGTGCATCCAGCTGCAGGTGACCCTGATAATTACGTCAGCCAGAGCTGCATCAGGCTGCAAGTGACCCTGATAATTACTCCGGCAAGAGGTGCATCCAGCTGCACGTGTCCCTGATAAATACAAAGACAAGAGGTGTATACAGCTGCACATGTCCCTGATAATTACTCCGGCAAGAGGTGTATCCAGCTGCAAGTGACCCTGATAATTACACTGGCAAGAGGTGAATCCAGCTACACGTGTCCCAGATAATTACTCTGGCAAGAATTACATCCAGCTGCAAGTGACCCAGAAATTACACCGGCCAGAGGTGCATCCAGCTGCATGTGTCCCTGATAATTAATCTGGCAAGATTTTCATCCAGCTGAACGTTTCCCTGATAATTACTCCGGCAAGAGGTGGATCCAGCTGCATGTGTCCCTGATAATTACTCCGGCAAGAGGTGCATCCAGCTGCACGGGTCCCTGATAATTACTCTGGCAAGAGGTTCATCCAGCTGCAAGTGACCCTGATAATTACACCGGCCAGAGGTGCATCCAGCTGCATGTGTCCCTGATAATTAATCTGGCAATATTTGCATCCAGCTGAACGTGTCCCTGATAATTACTCCGGAAAGAGGTGCTTCCATCTGCACGTGTCCCTGATAATTACTCTAGCAAGAGGTGCATCCAGCTGCACGTGTCCCTGATCATTACTATGGTAAGAAGTGCATCCAGCTGCAGGTGACCCTGATAATTACACTGGCCAGAGGTGCATCCAGCTGCAAGTGAACCTTATAATTGCAGCGGCAAGAGTTACATCCAGCTGCAAGTGACCCTGAGAATTACTCCGGCAAGAGGTGCATCCAGCTACATGTGTCCCTGATAATTATTCCGGCAAGAGATGCATCCAGCTGCACATGTCCCTGATAATTACTCCGGCAAGAGGTGCATCCAGCTACACGTGTCCCTGATAATTACAGTGGCAAGAGGTGCATCCAGCTGCACATGTCCCTGATAATTACTCCGGCAAGAGGTGCATCCATCTACACGTGTCCCTGATAATTACTCCGCCCTGATAATTACACCGGCCAGAGGTGCATCCAGCTGCATGTGTCCCTGATAATTACACTGGCAAGATTTGCATCCAGCTGCAGGTGACCCAGATAATTACATCAGCCAGAGGTGCATCCAGCTGCATGTGTCCCTGATAATTACTCTGGCAAGAGATGCATCCAACTTCAAGTATCGCTGATAATTACACTGGCAAGAGTTGTATCCAGCTGTATGTGTCAATGATAATTACACTGGCAAGAGGTGCATCCAGCTGCACGTATCCCTGATAAGTACTCTGGCAAGAGGTGCATCGAGCTGCACGGTTCCCTGATAATTACTCCGGCAAGAGGTGCATCCAGCTGCAAGTGACCCTGATAATTACACTGGCAAGAGGTGAATCCACCTACACTTGTCCCTGATAATTACTCCACCCTGACAATTACACCGGCCAGAGGTGCATCCAGCTGCATGTGTCCCTGATAATTGCTCCGGCAAGAGGTGCATCTAGCTGCATGTGTCCCTGATAATTACACTGGCAAGAGGTGCATCCAGCTGCAAGTCAACAATATAATTACACCGGCCAGAGTTGCATCCAGCTGCACGTGTCCCTGATAATTACTCCGGCAAGAGGTGCATCTAGCTGCATGTGTCCCTGATAATTACACTGGCAAGAGGTGCATCCAGCTGCAGGTGACCCTGATAATTACATCAGCCAGAGGTGCATCCAGTTGCATGTGTCCCTGATAATTACTCTGGATAAGAGGTGCATCCAACTTCAAGTATCGCTGATAATTACACTGGCAAGAGTTGAATGAAGCTGTATGTGTCCATGATAATTACACTGGCAAGAGGTGCATCCAGCTCCACGTGTCCCTGATAATTAAAAAGACAAGAGGTGCATCAATCTGCACGTGTCCCTGATCATTACTATGGTAAGAGGTGCATCCAGCTGCAGGTGACCCTGATAATTACACTGGCCAGAGGCGCATCCAGCTGCAAGTGAACCTTATAATTACAGCGGCAAGAGTTACATCCAGCTGCAAGTGACCCTGATAATTACTCCGGCAAGAGGTGCATCCAGCTGCATGTGTCCCTGATAATTATTCCGGCAAGAGATGCATCCAGCTGTACGTGTCCCTGATAATTACAGTGGCAAGAGGTGCATCCAGCTCCACGTGTCCCTGATAATGACTCCGGAAAGAGGTGCATCCAGCTGCAAGTGTCCCTGATAATTACTCTGGCAAGAGGTGCATCCACTGCAGGTGACCCTGATAATTACATCAGCCAGAGGTGCGTCCAGCTGCATGTGTCCCTGATAATTACTCTGGATAAGAGGTGCATCCAACTACAAGTATCGCTGATAATTACACTGGCAAGAGTTGCATCCATCAGTATGTGTCCATGATAATTACACTGGCAAGAGGTACATCCAGCTCCACGTGTCCCTGATAATTAAAAACACAAGAGCTGCATCCATCTCCACGTGTCCCTGATAATTACTCTGGCAAGAAGTGCATCCAGCTGCACTTGTCCCTGATCATTACTATGGTGCATCCAGCTGCAGGTGACCCTGATAATTACCCTGGCCAGAGGTGCATCCAGCTTCAAGTGAACCTTATAATTACAGCGGCAAGGGTTACATCCAGCTGCAAGTGACCCTGATAATTACTCCGGCAAGAGTTGCATCCAGCTGCATGTGTCCCTGATAATTATTCCGCCAAGAGATGCATCCAGCTGTAATGGTCCCTCATAATTACTCGGGCAAGAGGTGCATCCAGCTGCATGCGTCCCTGATAATTACTCCGGCAAGAGGTGCATCCAGCTGCACGTGTCCCTGATAATTACAAAGACAAGTGGTGCATCCAGCTGCACAGGACCCTGATAATTACTCCGGCAAGAGGTGTATCCAGCTGCAAGTGACCCTGATAATTACACTGGCAAGAGGTGAATCCAGCTGCACGTGTCCCTGATAATTATACCGGCAAGAGGTTCATCCAGCTGCAAGTGACCCTGATAATTACACCAGAAAGAGGTGCATCCAGCTGCATGTGTCCCTGATATTTACAGTGGCAAGAGGTGCATCCAACTTCAAGTATTGCTGATAATTACATTGGCAAGAGTTGTATCCAGCTGTATGTGTCCATGATAATTACACTGGCAAGAGGTGCATCCAGCTGCACGTATCCCTGATAAGTACTCTGGCAAGAGGTGTATCCAGCTGCACGTGTCCCTGATAATTACTCCGGCAAGAGGAACATCCAGCTACACGATTCCCAGATAATTACTCTGGCAAGAATTACATCCAGCTGCAAGTGACCCTGATAATTACACCGGCCAGAGGTGCATCCAGCTGCATGTGTCCCTGATAATTAATCTGGCAAGATTTGCATCCAGCTGAACGTGTCCCTGATAATTACTCCGGCAAGAGGTGGATCCAGCTGCACGTGTCCCTGATAATTACTCCGGCAAGAGGTGCATCCAGCTGCACGGGAACCTGATAATTACTCTGGCAAGAGGTGCATCCAGCTGCAAGTGACCCTGATAATTACACCGGCCAGAGGTGCATCCAGCTGCATGTGTCCCTGATAATTAATCTGGCAATATTTGCATCCAGCTGAACGTGTCCCTGATAATTACTCCGGAAAGAGGTGCATCCATCTGCACGTGTCCCTGATAATTACTCTAGCAAGAGGTGCATCCAGCTGCACGTGTCCCTGATCATTACTATGGAAAGAAGTGCATCCAGCTGCAGGTGACCCTGATAATTACACTGGCCAGAGGTGCATCCAGCTGCAAGTGAACCTTATAATTGCAGCGGCAAGAGTTACATCCAGCTGCAAGTGACCCTGAGAATTACTCCGGCAAGAGGTGCATCCAGCTACATGTGTCCCTGATAATTATTCCGGCAAGAGATGCATCCAGCTGCACATGTCCCTGATAATTACTCCGGCAAGAGGTGCATCCAGCTACACGTGTCCCTGATAATTACAGTGGCAAGAGGTGCATCCAGCTGCACATGTCCCTGATAATTACTCCGGCAAGAGGTGCATCCATCTACACGTGTCCCTGATAATTACTCCGCCCTGATAATTACACCGGCCAGAGGTGCATCCAGCTGCATGTGTCCCTGATAATTACACTGGCAAGATTTGCATCCAGCTGCAGGTGACCCAGATAATTACATCAGCCAGAGGTGCATCCAGCTGCATGTGTCCCTGATAATTACTCTGGCAAGAGATGCATCCAACTTCAAGTATCGCTGATAATTACACTGGCAAGAGTTGTATCCAGCTGTATGTGTCCATGATAATTACACTGGCAAGAGGTGCATCCAGCTGCACGTATCCCTGATAAGTACTCTGGCAAGAGGTGCATCGAGCTGCACGGTTCCCTGATAATTACTCCGGCAAGAGGTGCATCCAGCTGCAAGTGACCCTGATAATTACACTGGCAAGAGGTGAATCCACCTACACTTGTCCCTGATAATTACTCCACCCTGACAATTACACCGGCCAGAGGTGCATCCAGCTGCATGTGTCCCTGATAATTACTCCGGCAAGAGGTGCATCTAGCTGCATGTGTCCCTGATAATTACACTGGCAAGAGGTGCATCCAGCTGCAAGTCAACAATATAATTACACCGGCCAGAGTTGCATCCAGCTGCACGTCTCCCTGATAATTACTCCGGCAAGAGGTGCATCTAGCTGCATGTGTCCCTGATAATTACACTGGCAAGAGGTGCATCCAGCTGCAGGTGACCCTGATAATTACATCAGCCAGAGGTGCATCCAGTTGCATGTGTCCCTGATAATTACTCTGGATAAGAGGTGCATCCAACTTCAAGTATCGCTGATAATTACACTGGCAAGAGTTGAATGAAGCTGTATGTGTCCATGATAATTACACTGGCAAGAGGTGCATCCAGCTCCACGTGTCCCTGATAATTAAAAAGACAAGAGGTGCATCAATCTGCACGTGTTCCTGATAATTACTCTGGCAAGAGGTGCATCCAGCTGCACGTGTCCCTGATCATTACTATGGTAAGAGGTGCATCCAGCTGCAGGTGACCCTGATAATTGCACTGGCCAGAGGTGCATCCAGCTGCAAGTGAACCTTATAATTACAGCGGCAAGAGTTACATCCAGCTGCAAGTGACCCTGATAATTACTCCGGCAAGAGGTGCATCCAGCTGCATGTGTCCCTGATAATTATTCCGGCAAGAGATGCATCCAGCTGTACGTGTCCCTGATAATTACAGTGGCAAGAGGTGCATCCAGCTCCACGTGTCCCTGATAATGACTCCGGAAAGAGGTGCATCCAGCTGCAAGTGTCCCTGATAATTACTCTGGCAAGAGGTGCATCCACTGCAGGTGACCCTGATAATTACATCAGCCAGAGGTGCGTCCAGCTGCATGTGTCCCTGATAATTACTCTGGATAAGAGGTGCATCCAACTACAAGTATCGCTGATAATTACACTGGCAAGAGTTGCATCCATCAGTATGTGTCCATGATAATTACACTGGCAAGAGGTACATCCAGCTCCACGTGTCCCTGATAATTAAAAACACAAGAGCTGCATCCATCTCCACGTGTCCCTGATAATTACTCTGGCAAGAAGTGCATCCAGCTGCACTTGTCCCTGATCATTACTATGGTGCATCCAGCTGCAGGTGACCCTGATAATTACCCTGGCCAGAGGTGCATCCAGCTTCAAGTGAACCTTATAATTACAGCGGCAAGGGTTACATCCAGCTGCAAGTGACCCTGATAATTACTCCGGCAAGAGTTGCATCCAGCTGCATGTGTCCCTGATAATTATTCCGCCAAGAGATGCATCCAGCTGTACGTGTCCCTCATAATTACTCGGGCAAGAGGTGCATCCAGCTGCATGCGTCCCTGATAATTACTCCGGCAAGAGGTGCATCCAGCTGCACGTGTCCCTGATAATTACAAAGACAAGTGGTGCATCCAGCTGCACAGGACCCTGATAATTACTCCGGCAAGAGGTGTATCCAGCTGCAAGTGACCCTGATAATTACACTGGCAAGAGGTGAATCCAGCTGCACGTGTCCCTGATAATTATACCGGCAAGAGGTTCATCCAGCTGCAAGTGACCCTGATAATTACACCAGAAAGAGGTGCATCCAGCTGCATGTGTCCCTGATATTTACAGTGGCAAGAGGTGCATCCAACTTCAAGTATTGCTGATAATTACATTGGCAAGAGTTGTATCCAGCTGTATGTGTCCATGATAATTACACTGGCAAGAGGTGCATCCAGCTGCACGTATCCCTGATAAGTACTCTGGCAAGAGGTGTATCCAGCTGCACGTGTCCCTGATAATTACTCCGGCAAGAGGAACATCCAGCTACACGTGTCCCAGATAATTACTCTGGCAAGAATTACATCCAGCTGCAAGTGACCCTGATAATTACACCGGCCAGAGGTGCATCCAGCTGCATGTGTCCCTGATAATTAATCTGGCAAGATTTGCATCCAGCTGAACGTGTCCCTGATAATTACTCCGGCAAGAGGTGGATCCAGCTGCACGTGTCCCTGATAATTACTCCGGCAAGAGGTGCATCCAGCTGCACGGGAACCTGATAATTACTCTGGCAAGAGGTGCATCCAGCTGCAAGTGACCCTGATAATTACACCGGCCAGAGGTGCATCCAGCTGCATGTGACCCTGATAATTACTCCGGCAAGAGGTGCATCCAGCTGCATGTGTCCCTGATAATTACTCCGGCAAGAGATGCATCCAGCTGTACGTGTCCCTGATAATTACAGTGGCAAGAGGTGCATCCACTACAGGTGACCCTGATAATTACATCAGCCAGAGGTGCGTCCAGCTGCATGTGTCCCTGATAATTACTCTGGATAAGAGGTGCATCCAACTACAAGTATCGCTGATAATTACACTGGCAAGAGTTGCATCCAGCTGTATGTGTCCATGATAATTACACTGGCAAGAGGTACATCCAGCTCCACGTGTCCCTAATAATGAAAAACACAAGAGCTGCATCCATCTCCACGTGTCCCTGATAATTACTCTGGCAAGAGGTGCATCCAGCTGCACGTGTCCCTGATCATTACTATGGTAAGAGCTGCATCCAGCTGCAGGTGACCCTGATAATTACCCTGGCCAGAGGTGCATCCAGCTTCAAGTGAACCTTATAATTACAGCGGCAAGAGTTACATCCAACTGCAAGTGACCCTGATAATTACTCCGGCAAGAGGTGCATCCAGCTGCATGTGTCCCTGATAATTATTCCGGCAAGAGATGCATCCAGCTGTACGTGTCCCTGATAGTTACTCGGGCAAGAGGTGCATCCAGCTGCATGTGTCCCTGATAATTACTCCAGCAAGAGGTGCATCCAGCTGCACGTGTCCCTGATAATTACAAAGACAAGAGGTGCATCCAGCTGCACATGTCCCTGATAATTACTCCGGCAAGAGGTGAATCCAGCTGCACGTGTCCCTGATAATTATACCGGCAAGAGGTTCATCCAGCTGCAAGTGACCCTGATAATTACACCAGCAAGAGGTGCATCCTGCTGCATGTGTCCCTGATATTTACAGTGGCAAGAGGTGCATCCAGCTGCAGGTGACCCTGATAATTACATCAGCCAGAGGTGCATCCAGCTGCATGTGTCCCTGATAATTACTCTGGCAATAGGTGCATCCAACTTCAAGTATTGCTGATAATTACATTGGCAAGAGTTGTATCCAGCTGTATGTGTCCATGATAATTACACTGGCAAGAGGTGCATCCAGCTGCACGTATCCCTGATAAGTACTCTGGCAAGAGGTGTATCCAGCTGCACGTGTCCCTGATAATTACTCCGGCAAGAGGAACATCCAGCTACACGTGTCCCAGATAATTACTCCGGCAAGAATTACATCCAGCTGCAAGTGACCCTGATAATTACACCGGCCAGAGGTGCATCCAGCTGCATGTGTCCCTGATAATTAATCTGGCAAGATTTGCATCCAGCTGAACGTGTCCCTGATAATTACTCCGGCAAGAGGTGGATCGAGCTGCACGTGTCCCTGATAATTACTCCGGCAAGAGGTGCATCCAGCTGCACGGGTCCCTGATAATTAATCTGGCTAGAGGTGCATCCAGCTGCAAGTGACCCTGATAATTACACCGGCCAGAGGGGCATCCAGCTGCATGTGTCCCTGATAATTAATCTGGCAATATTTGCATCCAGCTGAACTTGTCCCTGATAATTACTCCGGCAAGAGGTGCATCCAGCTGCACGTGTCCCTGATAATTACTCTGGCAAGAGGTGCATCCAGCTGCACGTGTCCCTGATCATTACTATGGTAAGAGGTGCATCCAGCTGCAGGTGACCCTGATAATTACACTGGCCAGAGGTGCATCCAGCTGCAAGTGAACCTTATAATTACAGCGGCAAGAGTTACATCCAGCTGCAAGTCACCCTGAGAATTACTCCGGCAAGAGGTGCATCCAGCTGCATGTGTCCCTGATAATTATTCCGGCAAGAGATGCATCCAGCTGCATGTATCCCTGATAATTACTCCGGCAAGAGTTGCATCCAGCTGCACATGTCCCTGATAATTACTCCGGCAAGAGGTGCATCCACCTGCATGTGTCCCTGATAATTACTCCGGCAAGAGGAGCATCCAGCTCCACGTGTCCCTGATAATTACTCCACCCTGATTATTACACTGGCCAGAGGAGCATCCAGCTGCATGTGTCCCTGATAATTACACTGGCAAGATTTGCATCCAGCTGAACGTGTCCCTGATAATTACTCTGGCAAGAGGTGCATCCAGCTGCAGGTGACCCTGATAATTACATCAGCCAGAGCTGCATCCAGCTGCAAGTGACCCTGATAATTACTACAGCAAGAGGTGCATCCAGCTGCACGTGTCCCTGATAATTACAAAGACAAGAGGTGTATACAGCTGCACATGTCCCTGATAATTACTCCGGCAAGAGGTGTATCCAGCTGCAAGTGACCCTGATAATTACACTGGCAAGAGGTGAATCCAGCTACACGTGTCCCAGATAATTACTCTGGCAAGAATTACATCCAGCTGCAAGTGACCCTGATAATTACACCGGCCAGAGATGCATCCAGCTGCATGTGTCCCTGATAATTAATCTGGCAAGATTTGCATCCAGCTGCAAGTGACTCTGATAATTACACCGGCCAGAGGTGCATCCAGCTGCATGTGTCGCTGATAATTAATCTGGCAATATTTGCATCCAGCTCAACGTGTCCCTGATAATTACTCCGGCAAGAGGTGCATCCATCTGCACGTGTCCCTGATAATTACTCTGGCAAGAGGTGCATCCAGCTGCACGTGTCCCTGATCATTACTATGGTAAGAGGTGCATCCAGCTGCAGGTGACCCTGATAATTACAGCGGCAAGAGTTACATCCAGCTGCAAGTGACCCTGAGAATTACTCCGGCAAGAGGTGCATCCAGCTACATGTGTCCCTGATAATTATTCCGGAAAGAGATGCATCCAGCTGCACATGTCCCTGATAATTACTCCGGCAAGAGGTGCATACAGCTACACGTGTCCCTGATAATTATTCCACCCTGATAATTACACCGGGCAGAGGTGCATCCAGCTGCATGTGTCCCTGATAATTACACTGGCAAGATTTGCATCCAGCTGCAGGTGACCCTGATAATTACTCTGGCAAGAGTTGTACCCAGCTGTATGTGTCCATGATAATTACACTGGCAAGAGGTGCATCCAGCTGCATGTGTCCCTGATAATTACTCTGGCAAGAGTTGTACCCAGCTGTATGTGTCCATGATAATTACACTGGCAAGAGGTGCATCCAGCTGCACGTATCCCTGATAAGTACTCTGGCAAGATGTGCATCGAGCTGCACGTGTCCCTGATAATTACTCCGGCAAGAGGTGCATCCAGCTGCAAGTGACACTGATAATTACACTGGCAAGAGGTGAATCCACCTACATGTGTCCCTGATAATTACACCGGCAAGAGGTGCATCCAGCTGCATGTGTCCCTGATAATTACTCCGGCAGAGGAGCTTCCACCTACACTTGTCCCTGATAATTACTCCACCCTGATAATTACACCGGCCAGAGGTGCATCCAGCTGCATGTGTCCTTGATCATTACACTGGCAAGAATTGCATCCAGCTGCACGTGTCCCTGATAATGACTCCGGCAAGAGGTGCATCCAGCTGCAAGTGTCCCTGATAATTACTCTGGTAAGAGGTGCATCCAGCTGCAAGTGAACATTATAATTACACCGGCCAGAGTTGCATCCAGCTGCACGTGTCCCTGATAATTACTCCAGCAAGAGGTGCATCTAGCTGCATGTGTCCCTGATAATTACACTGGCAAGAGGTGCATCCAGCTGCACGTGACCCTGATAATTACATCAGCCAGAGGTGCATCCAGTTGCATGTGTCCCTGATAATTACTCTGGATAAGAGGTGCATCCAACTTCAAGTATCGCTGATAATTACACTGGCAAGAGTTGCATGAAGCTGTATGTGTCCATGATAATTACACTGGCAAGAGGTGCATCCAGCTCCACGTGTCCCTGATAATTAAAAAGACAAGAGGTGCATCAATCTGCACGTGTTCCTGATAATTACTCTGGCAAGAGGTACATCCAGCTGCACGTGTCCCTGATCATTACTATGGTAAGAGGTGCATCCAGCTGCAGGTGACCCTGATAATTACACTGGCCAGAGGTGCATCCAGCTGCAAGTGAACCTTATAATTACAGCGGCAAGAGTTACATCCAGCTGCAAGTGACCCTGATAATTACTCCGGCAAGAGGTGCATCCAGCTGCATGTGTCCCTGATAATTATTCCGGCAAGAGATGCATCCAGCTGTACGTGTCCCTGATAATTACAGTGGCAAGAGGTGCATCCAGCTCCACGTTTCCCTGATAATGACTCCGGCAAGAGGTGCATCCAGCTGCAAGTGTCCCTGATAATTACTCTGGCAAGAGGTGCATCCACTGCAGGTGATCCTGATAATTACACCAGACAGAGGTGCATCCAGCTGCAAGTGACCCTGATAATTACTCCGGCAAGAGGTGCATCCAGCTGCACGTGTCCCTGATAATTACAAAGACAAGAGGTGCATCCAGCTGCATGTGTCCCTGATAATTAATCTGGCAAGATTTGCATCCAGCTGAACGTGTCCCTGATAATTACTCCGGCAAGAGGTGGATCCAGCTGCACGTGTCCCTGATAATTACTCCGGCAAGAGGTGCATCCAGCTGCACGGGTCCCTGATAATTAATCTGGCAAGAGGTGCATCCAGCTGCAAGTGACCCTGATAATTACACCGGCCAGAGGTGCATCCAGCTGCAAGTGAACCTTATAATTACAGCGGCAAGAGTTACATCCAGCTGCAAGTCACCCTGAGAATTACTCCGGCAAGAGGTGCATCCAGCTGCATGTGTCCCTGATAATTATTCCGGCAAGAGATCCATCCAGCTGCATGTATCCCTGATAATTACTCCGGCAAGAGTTGCATTCAGCTGCACATGTCCCTGATAATTACTCCGGCAAGAGGTGCATCCACCTGCATGTGTCCCTGATAATTACTCCGGCAAGAGGAGCATCCAGCTCCACGTGTCCCTGATAATTACTCCACCCTGATAATTACACTGGCCAGAGGAGCATCCAGCTGCATGTGTCCCTGATAATTACACTGGCAAGATTTGCATCCAGCTGAACGTTTCCCTGATAATTACTCTGGCAAGAGGTGCATCCAGCTGCAGGTGACCCTGATAATTACATCAGCCAGAGCTGCATCCAGCTGCAAGTGACCCTGATAATTACAAAGACAAGAGGTGTATACAGCTGCACATGTCCCTGATAATTACTCCGGCAAGAGGTGTATCCAGCTGCAAGTGACCCTGATAATTACACTGGCAAGAGGTGAATCCAGCTACACGTGTCCCAGATAATTACTCTGGCAAGAATTACATCCAGCTGCAAGTGACCCTGATAATTACACCGGCCAGAGATGCATCCAGCTGCATGTGTCCCTGATAATTAATCTGGCAAGATTTGCATCCAGCTGAACGTTTCCCTGATAATTACTCCGGCAAGAGGTGGATCCAGCTGCACGTGTCCCTGATAATTACTCCGGCAAGAGGTGCATCCAGCTGCATGGGTCCGTGATAATTACTCTGACAAGAGGTGCATCCAGCTGCAAGTGACCCTGATAATTACACCGGCCAGAGGTGCATCCAGCTGCATGTGTCACTGATAATTAATCTGGCAATATTTGCATCCAGCTCAACGTGTCCCTGATAATTACTCCGGCAAGAGGTGCATCCATCTGCACGTGTCCCTGATAATTACTCTGGCAAGAGGTGCATCCAGCTGCACGTGTCCCTGATCATTACTATGGTAAGAGGTGCATCCAGCTGCATGTGACCCTGATAATTACAGCGGCAAGAGTTACATCCAGCTGCAAGTGACCCTGAGAATTACTCCGGCAAGAGGTGCATCCAGCTACATGTGTCCCTGATAATTATTCCGGCAAGAGATGCATCCAGCTGCACATGTCCCTGATAATTACTCCGGCAAGAGGTGCATACAGCTACACGTGTCCCTGATAATTATTCCACCCTGATAATTACACCGGGCAGAGGTGCATCCAGCTGCATGTGTCCCTGATAATTACACTGGCAAGATTTGCATCCAGCTGCAGGTGACCCTGATAATTACATCATCCAGAGGTGCATCCAGCTGCATGTGTCCCTGATAATTACTCTGGCAAGAGATGCATCCAACTTCAAGTATCGCTGATAATTACACTGGCAAGAGTTGTATCCAGCTGTATGTGTCCATGATAATTACACTGGCAAGAGGTGCATCCAGCTGCACGTATCCCTGATAAGTACTCTGGCAAGAGGTGCATCGAGCTGCACGTGTCCCTGATAATTACTCCGGCAAGAGGTGCATCCAGCTGCAAGTGACACTGATAATTACACTGGCAAGAGGTGAATCCACCTACATGTGTCCCTGATAATTACACCGGCAAGAGGTTTATCCAGCTGCAAGTGACCCTGATAATTACACCAGCAAGAGGTGCATCCAGCTGCATGTGTCCCTGATAATTACTCCGGCAAGAGGAGCTTCCACCTACACTTGTCCCTGATAATTACTCCACCCTGATAATTACACCGGCCAGAGGTGCATCCAGCTGCATGTGTCCTTGATAATTACACTGGCAAGAATTGCATCCAGCTGCACGTGTCCCTGATAATCACTCCGGCAAGAGGTGCATCCAGCTGCAAGAGTCCCTGATAATTACTCTGGTAAGAGGTGCATCCAGCTGCAAGTGAACATTATAATTACACCGGCCAGAGTTGCATCCAGCTGCACGTGTCCCTGATAATTACTCCGGCAAGAGGTGCATCTAGCTGCATGTGTCCCTGATAATTACACTGGCAAGAGGTGCATCCAGCTGCAGGTGACCCTGATAATTACATCAGCCAGAGGTGCATCCAGCTGCATGTGTCCCTGATAATTACTCTTGATAAGAGGTGCATCCAACTTCAAGTATCGCTGATAATTACACTGGCAAGAGTTGCATGAAGCTGTATGTGTCCATGATAATTACACTGGCAAGAGGTGCATCCAGCTGCAAGTGACCCTGATAATTACTCCGGCAAGAGGTGCATCCAGCTGCACGTGTCCCTGATAATTACAAAGACAAGAGGTGCATCCAGCTGCACATGTCCCTGATAATTACTCCGGCAAGAATTGTATACAGCTGCAAGTGACCCTGATAATTACACTGGCAAGAGGTGAATCCAGCTGCACGTGTCCCTGATAATTATACCGGCAAGAGGTTCATCCAGCTGCAAGTGACCCTGATAATTACACCAGCAAGAGGAGCATCCAGCTGCATGTGTCCCTGATAATTACAGTGGCAAGAGGTGCATCCAGCTGCAGGTGACCCTGATAATTACGTCAGCCAGAGCTGCATCCAGCTGCAAGTGACCCTGATAATTACTCCGGCAAGAGGTGCATCCAGCTGCACGTGTCCCTGATAAATACAAAGACAAGAGGTGTATACAGCTGCACATGTCCCTGATAATTACTCCGGCAAGAGGTGTATCCAGCTGCAAGTGACCCTGATAATTACACTGGCAAGAGGTGAATCCAGCTACACGTGTCCCAGATAATTACTCTGGCAAGAATTACATCCAGCTGCAAGTGACCCAGAAATTACACCGGCCAGAGGTGCATCCAGCTGCATGTGTCCCTGATAATTAATCTGGCAAGATTTTCATCCAGCTGAACGTTTCCCTGATAATTACTCCGGCAAGAGGTGGATCCAGCTGCACGTGTCCCTGATAATTACTCCGGCAAGAGGTGCATCCAGCTGCACGGGTCCCTGATAATTACTCTGGCAAGAGGTTCATCCAGCTGCAAGTGACCCTGATAATTACACCGGCCAGAGGTGCATCCAGCTGCATGTGTCCCTGATAATTACTCTGGCAAGAGGTGCATCCAACTTCAAGTATTGCTGATAATTGCATTGGCAAGAGTTGTATCCAGCTGTATGTGTCCATGATAATTACACTGGCAAGAGGTGCATCCAGCTGCACGTATCCCTGATAAGTACTCTGGCAAAAGGTGTATCCAGCTGCACGTATCCCTGATAATTACTCCGGCAAGAGGAACATTCAGCTACACGTGTCGCAGATAATTACACTGGCAAGAATTACATCCAGCTGCAAGTGACCCTGATAATTACACCGGCCAGAGGTGCATCCAGCTGCATGTGTCCCTGATAATTAATCTGGCAAGATTTGCATCCAGCTGAACGTGTCCCTGATAATTACTCTGGCAAGAGGTGCATCCAGCTGCACGGATCCCTGATAATTACTCTGGCAAGAGGTGCATCCAGCTGCAAGTGACCCTGATAATTACACCGGCCAGAGGTGCATCCAGCTGCATGTGTCCCTGATAATTACACTGGCAAGAGGTGCATCCAGCTGCAGGTGACCCTGATAATTACATCAGCCAGAGGTGCATCCAGCTGCATGTGTCCCTGATAATTACTCTTGATAAGAGGTGCATCCAACTTCAAGTATCGCTGATAATTACACTGGCAAGAGTTGCATGAAGCTGTATGTGTCCATGATAATTACACTGGCAAGAGGTGCATCCAGCTGCAAGTGACCCTGATAATTACTCCGGCAAGAGGTGCATCCAGCTGCACGTGTCCCTGATAATTACAAAGACAAGAGGTGCATCCAGCTGCACATGTCCCTGATGATTACTCCGGCAAGAAGTGTATCCAGCTGCAAGTGACCCTGATAATTACACTGGCAAGAGGTGAATCCAGCTGCACGTGTCCCTGATAATTATACCGGCAAGAGGTTCATCCAGCTGCAAGTGACCCTGATAATTACACCAGCAAGAGGAGCATCCAGCTGCATGTGTCCCTGATAATTAAAAAGACAAGAGGTGCATCAATCTGCACGTGTTCCTGATAATTACTCTGGCAAGAGGTGCATCCAGCTGCACGTGTCCCTGATCATTACTATGGTAAGAGGTGCATCCAGCTGCAGGTGACCCTGATAATTACACTGGCCAGAGGTGCATCCAGCTGCAAGTGAACCTTATAATTACAGCGGCAAGAGTTACATCCAGCTGCAAGTGACCCTGATAATTACTCCGGCAAGAGGTGCATCCAGCTGCATGTGTCCCTGATAATTATTCCGGCAAGAGATGCATCCAGCTGTACGTGTCCCTGATAATTACAGTGGCAAGAGGTGCATCCAGCTCCACGTGTCCCTGATAATGACTCCGGAAAGAGGTGCATCCAGCTGCAAGTGTCCCTGATAATTACTCTGGCAAGAGGTGCATCCACTGCAGGTGACCCTGATAATTACATCAGCCAGAGGTGCGTCCAGCTGCATGTGTCCCTGATAATTACTCTGGATAAGAGGTGCATCCAACTACAAGTATCGCTGATAATTACACTGGCAAGAGTTGCATCCATCAGTATGTGTCCATGATAATTACACTGGCAAGAGGTACATCCAGCTCCACGTGTCCCTGATAATTAAAAACACAAGAGCTGCATCCATCTCCACGTGTCCCTGATAATTACTCTGGCAAGAGGTGCATCCAGCTGCACTTGTCCCTGATCATTACTATGGTGCATCCAGCTGCAGGTGACCCTGATAATTACCCTGGCCAGAGGTGCATCCAGCTTCAAGTGAACCTTATAATTACAGTGGCAAGAGTTACATCCAGCTGCAAGTGACCCTGATAATTACTCCGGCAAGAGTTGCATCCAGCTGCATGTGTCCCTGATAATTATTCCGCCAAGAGATGCATCCAGCTGTACGTGTCCCTCATAATTACTCGGGCAAGAGGTGCATCCAGCTGCATGCGTCCCTGATAATTACTCCGGCAAGAGGTGCATCCAGCTGCACGTGTCCCTGATAATTACAAAGACAAGTGGTGTATCCAGCTGCACAGGACCCTGATAATTACTCCGGCAAGAGGTGTATCCAGCTGCAAGTGACCCTGATAATTACACTGGCAAGAGGTGAATCCAGCTGCACGTGCCCCTGATAATTATACCGGCAAGAGGTTCATCCAGCTGCAAGTGACCCTGATAATTACACCAGAAAGAGGTGCATCCAGCTGCATGTGTCCCTGATATTTACAGTGGCAAGAGGTGCATCCAACTTCAAGTATTGCTGATAATTACATTGGCAAGAGTTGTATCCAGCTGTATGTGTCCATGATAATTACACTGGCAAGAGGTGCATCCAGCTGCACGTATCCCTGATAAGTACTCTGGCAAGAGGTGTATCCAGCTGCACGTGTCCCTGATAATTACTCCGGCAAGAGGAACATCCAGCTACACGTGTCCCAGATAATTACTCCGGCAAGAATTACATCCAGCTGTAAGTGACCCTGATAATTACACCGGCCAGAGGTGCATCCAGCTGCATGTGTCCCTGATAATTAATCTGGCAAGATTTGCATCCAGCTGAACGTGTCCCTGATAATTACTCCGGCAAGAGGTGGATCCAGCTGCACGTGTCCCTGATAATTACTCCGGCAAGAGGTGCATCCAGCTGCACAGGACCCTGATAATTACTCTGGCAAGAGGTGCATCCAGCTGCAAGTGACCCTGATAATTACACCGGCCAGAGGTGCATCCAGTTGCATGTGACCCTGATAATTACTCCGGCAAGAGGTGCATCCAGCTGCATGTGTCCCTGATAATTACTCCGGCAAGAGATGCATCCAGCTGTACGTGTCCCTGATAATTACAGTGGCAAGAGGTGCATCCACTGCAGGTGACCCTGATAATTACATCAGCCAGAGGTGCGTCCAGCTGCATGTGTCCCTGATAATTACTCTGGATAAGAGGTGCATCCAACTACAAGTATCGCTGATAATTACACTGGCAAGAGTTGCATCCAGCTGTATGTGTCCATGATAATTACACTGGCAAGAGGTACATCCAGCTCCACGTGTCCCTAATAATGAAAAACACAAGAGCTGCATCCATCTCCACGTGTCCCTGATAATTACTCTGGCAAGAGGTGCATCCAGCTGCACGTGTCCCTGATCATTACTATGGTAAGAGCTGCATCCAGCTGCAGGTGACCCTGATAATTACCCTGGCCAGAGGTGCATCCAGCTTCAAGTGAACCTTATAATTACAGCGGCAAGAGTTACATCCAACTGCAAGTGACCCTGATAATTACTCCGGCAAGAGGTGCATCCAGCTGCATGTGTCCCTGATAATTATTCCGGCAAGAGATGCATCCAGCTGTACGTGTCCCTAATAGTTACTCGGGCAAGAGGTGCATCCAGCTGCATGTGTCCCTGATAATTACTCCAGCAAGAGGTGCATCCTGCTGCACGTGTCCCTGATAATTATAAAGACAAGAGGTGCATCCAGCTGCACATGTCCCTGATAATTACTCCGGCAAGAGGTGAATCCAGCTGCACGTGTCCCTGATAATTATACCGGCAAGAGATTCATCCAGCTGCAAGTGACCCTGATAATTTCACCAGCAAGAGGTGCATCCTGCTGCATGTGTCCCTGATATTTACAGTGGCAAGAGGTGCATCCAGCTGCAGGTGACCCTGAGAATTACATCAGCCAGAGGTGCATCCAGCTGCATGTGTCCCTGATAATTACTCTGGCAATAGGTGCATCCAACTTCAAGTATTGCTGATAATTACATTGGCAAGAGTTGTATCCAGCTGTATATGTCCATGATAATTACACTGGCAAGAGGTGCATCCAGCCGCACGTATCCCTGATAAGTACTCTGGCAAGAGGTGTATCCAGCTGCACGTGTCCCTGATAATTACTCCGGCAAGAGGAACATCCAGCTACACGTGTCCCAGATAATTACTCCGGCAAGAATTACATCCAGCTGCAAGTGACCCTGATAATTACACCGGCCAGAGGTGCATCCAGCTGCATGTGTCCCTGATAATTAATCTGGCAAGATTTGCGTCCAGCTGAACGTGTCCCTGATAATTACTCCGGCAAGAGGTGGATCGAGCTGCACGTGTCCCTGATAATTACTCCGGCAAGAGGTGCATCCAGCTGCACGGGTCCCTGACAATTAATCTGGCTAGAGGTGCATCCAGCTGCAAGTGACCCTGATAATTACACCGGCCAGAGGTGCATCCAGCTGCATGTGTCCCTGATAATTAATCTGGCAATATTTGCATCCAGCTGAACTTGTCCCTGATAATTACTCCGGCAAGAGGTGCATCCAGCTGCACGTGTCCCTGATAATTACTCTGGCAAGAGTTGCATCCAGCTGCACGTGTCCCTGATCATTACTATGGTAAGAGGTGCATCCAGCTGCAGGTGACCCTGATAATTACACTGGCCAGAGGTGCATCCAGCTGCAAGTGAACCTTATAATTACAGCGGCAAGAGTTACATCCAGCTGCAAGTCACCCTGAGAATTACTCCGGCAAGAGGTGCATCCAGCTGCATGTGTCCCTGATAATTATTCCGGCAAGAGATGCATCCAGCTGCATGTATCCCTGATAATTACTCAGCAAGAGTTGCATCCAGCTGCACATGTCCCTGATAATTACTCCGGCAAGAGGTGCATCCACCTGCATGTGTCCCTGATAATTACTCCGGCAAGAGGAGCATCCAGCTCCACGTGTCCCTGATAATTACTCCACCCTGATTATTACACTGGCCAGAGGAGCATCCAGCTGCATGTGTCCCTGATAATTACACTGGCAAGATTTGCATCCAGCTGAACGTGTCCCTGATAATTACTCTGGCAAGAGGTGCATCCAGCTGCAGGTGACCCTGATAATTACATCAGCCAGAGCTGCATCCAGCTGCAAGTGACCCTGATAATTACTACAGCAAGAGGTGCATCCAGCTGCACGTGTCCCTGATAATTACAAAGACAAGAGGTGTATACAGCTGCACATGTCCCTGATAATTACTCCGGCAAGAGGTGTATCCAGCTGCAAGTGACCCTGATAATTACACTGGCAAGAGGTGAATCCAGCTACACGTGTCCCAGATAATTACTCTGGCAAGAATTACATCCAGCTGCAAGTGACCCTGATAATTACACCGGCCAGAGATGCATCCAGCTGCATGTGTCCCTGATAATTAATCTGGCAAGATTTGCATCCAGCTGAACGTTTCCCTGATAATTACTCCGGCAAGAGGTGGATCCAGCTGCACGTGTCCCTGATAATTACTCCGGCAAGAGGTGCATCCAGCTGCATGGGTCCGTGATAATTACTCTGGCAAGAGGTGCATCCAGCTGCAAGTGACCCTGATAATTACACCGGCCAGAGGTGCATCCAGCTGCATGTGTCGCTGATAATTAATCTGGCAATATTTGCATCCAGCTCAACGTGTCCCTGATAATTACTCCGGCAAGAGGTGCATCCATCTGCACGTGTCCCTGATAATTACTCTGGCAAGAGGTGCATCCAGCTGCACGTGTCCCTGATCATTACTATGGTAAGAGGTGCATCCAGCTGCAGGTGACCCTGATAATTACAGCGGTAAGAGTTACATCCAGCTGCAAGTGACCCTGAGAATTACTCCGGCAAGAGGTGCATCCAGCTACATGTGTCCCTGATAATTATTCCGGCAAGAGATGCATCCAGCTGCACATGTCCCTGATAATTACTCCGGCAAGAGGTGCATACAGCTACACGTGTCCCTGATAATTATTCCACCCTGATAATTACACCGGGCAGAGGTGCATCCAGCTGCATGTGTCCCTGATAATTACACTGGCAAGATTTGCATCCAGCTGCAGGTGACCCTGATAATTACATCAGCCAGAGGTGCATCCAGCTGCATGTGTCCTTGATAATTACTCTGGCAAGAGATGCATCCAACTTCAAGTATCGCTGATAATTACACTGCCAAGAGTTGTATCCAGCTGTATGTGTCCATGATAATTACACTGGCAAGAGGTGCATCCAGCTGCACGTATCCCTGATAAGTACTCTGGCAAGATGTGCATCGAGCTGCACGTGTCCCTGATAATTACTCCGGCAAGAGGTGCATCCAGCTGCAAGTGACACTGATAATTACACTGGCAAGTGGTGAATCCACCTACATGTGTCCCTGATAATTACACCGGCCAGAGGTTTATCCAGCTGCAAGTGACCCTGATAATTACACCAGCAAGAGGTGCATCCATCTGCATGTGTCCCTGATAATTACTCCGGCAAGAGGAACATCCAGCTACACGTGTCCCAGATAATTACTCCGGCAAGAATTACATCCAGCTGTAAGTGACCCTGATAATTACACAGGCCAGAGGTGCATCCAGCTGCATGTGTCCCTGATAATTAATCTGGCAAGATTTGCATCCAGCTGAACGTGTCCCTGATAATTACTCCGGCAAGAGGTGGATCCAGCTGCACGTGTCCCTGATAATTACTCCGGCAAGAGGTGCATCCAGCTGCACAGGACCCTGATAATTACTCTGGCAAGAGGTGCATCCAGCTGCAAGTGACCCTGATAATTACACCGGCCAGAGGTGCATCCAGCTGCATGTGACCCTGATAATTACTCCGGCAAGAGGTGCATCCAGCTGCATGTGTCCCTGATAATTACTCCGGCAAGAGATGCATCCAGCTGTACGTGTCCCTGATAATTACAGTGGCAAGAGGTGCATCCACTGCAGGTGACCCTGATAATTACATCAGCCAGAGGTGCGTCCAGCTGCATGTGTCCCTGATAATTACTCTGGATAAGAGGTGCATCCAACTACAAGTATCGCTGATAATTACACTGGCAAGAGTTGCATCCAGCTGTATGTGTCCATGATAATTACACTGGCAAGAGGTACATCCAGCTCCACGTGTCCCTAATAATGAAAAACACAAGAGCTGCATCCATCTCCACGTGTCCCTGATAATTACTCTGGCAAGAGGTGCATCCAGCTGCACGTGTCCCTGATCATTACTATGGTAAGAGCTGCATCCAGCTGCAGGTGACCCTGATAATTACCCTGGCCAGAGGTGCATCCAGCTTCAAGTGAACCTTATAATTACAGCGGCAAGAGTTACATCCAACTGCAAGTGACCCTGATAATTACTCCGGCAAGAGGTGCATCCAGCTGCATGTGTCCCTGATAATTATTCCGGCAAGAGATGCATCCAGCTGTACGTGTCCCTGATAGTTACTCGGGCAAGAGGTGCATCCAGCTGCATGTGTCCCTGATAATTACTCCAGCAAGAGGTGCATCCTGCTGCACGTGTCCCTGATAATTATAAAGACAAGAGGTGCATCCAGCTGCACATGTCCCTGATAATTACTCCGGCAAGAGGTGAATCCAGCTGCACGTGTCCCTGATAATTATACCGGCAAGAGATTCATCCAGCTGCAAGTGACCCTGATAATTTCACCAGCAAGAGGTGCATCCTGCTGCATGTGTCCCTGATATTTACAGTGGCAAGAGGTGCATCCAGCTGCAGGTGACCCTGATAATTACATCAGCCAGAGGTGCATCCAGCTGCATGTGTCCCTGATAATTACTCTGGCAATAGGTGCATCCAACTTCAAGTATTGCTGATAATTACATTGGCAAGAGTTGTATCCAGCTGTATATGTCCATGATAATTACACTGGCAAGAGGTGCATCCAGCCGCACGTATCCCTGATAAGTACTCTGGCAAGAGGTGTATCCAGCTGCACGTGTCCCTGATAATTACTCCGGCAAGAGGAACATCCAGCTACACGTGTCCCAGATAATTACTCCGGCAAGAATTACATCCAGCTGCAAGTGACCCTGATAATTACACCGGCCAGAGGTGCATCCAGCTGCATGTGTCCCTGATAATTAATCTGGCAAGATTTGCGTCCAGCTGAACGTGTCCCTGATAATTACTCCGGCAAGAGGTGGATCGAGCTGCACGTGTCCCTGATAATTACTCCGGCAAGAGGTGCATCCAGCTGCACGGGTCCCTGACAATTAATCTGGCTAGAGGTGCATCCAGCTGCAAGTGACCCTGATAATTACACCGGCCAGAGGTGCATCCAGCTGCATGTGTCCCTGATAATTAATCTGGCAATATTTGCATCCAGCTGAACTTGTCCCTGATAATTACTCCGGCAAGAGGTGCATCCAGCTGCACGTGTCCCTGATAATTACTCTGGCAAGAGGTGCATCCAGCTGCACGTGTCCCTGATCATTACTATGGTAAGAGGTGCATCCAGCTGCAGGTGACCCTGATAATTACACTGGCCAGAGGTGCATCCAGCTGCAAGTGAACCTTATAATTACAGCGGCAAGAGTTACATCCAGCTGCAAGTCACCCTGAGAATTACTCCGGCAAGAGGTGCATCCAGCTGCATGTGTCCCTGATAATTATTCCGGCAAGAGATGCATCCAGCTGCATGTATCCCTGATAATTACTCAGCAAGAGTTGCATCCAGCTGCACATGTCCCTGATAATTACTCCGGCAAGAGGTGCATCCACCTGCATGTGTCCCTGATAATTACTCCGGCAAGAGGAGCATCCAGCTCCACGTGTCCCTGATAATTACTCCACCCTGATTATTACACTGGCCAGAGGAGCATCCAGCTGCATGTGTCCCTGATAATTACACTGGCAAGATTTGCATCCAGCTGAACGTGTCCCTGATAATTACTCTGGCAAGAGGTGCATCCAGCTGCAGGTGACCCTGATAATTACATCAGCCAGAGCTGCATCCAGCTGCAAGTGACCCTGATAATTACTACAGCAAGAGGTGCATCCAGCTGCACGTGTCCCTGATAATTACAAAGACAAGAGGTGTATACAGCTGCACATGTCCCTGATAATTACTCCGGCAAGAGGTGTATCCAGCTGCAAGTGACCCTGATAATTACACTGGCAAGAGGTGAATCCAGCTACACGTGTCCCAGATAATTACTCTGGCAAGAATTACATCCAGCTGCAAGTGACCCTGATAATTACACCGGCCAGAGATGCATCCAGCTGCATGTGTCCCTGATAATTAATCTGGCAAGATTTGCATCCAGCTGAACGTTTCCCTGATAATTACTCCGGCAAGAGGTGGATCCAGCTGCACGTGTCCCTGATAATTACTCCGGCAAGAGGTGCATCCAGCTGCATGGGTCCGTGATAATTACTCTGGCAAGAGGTGCATCCAGCTGCAAGTGACCCTGATAATTACACCGGCCAGAGGTGCATCCAGCTGCATGTGTCGCTGATAATTAATCTGGCAATATTTGCATCCAGCTCAACGTGTCCCTGATAATTACTCCGGCAAGAGGTGCATCCATCTGCACGTGTCCCTGATAATTACTCTGGCAAGAGGTGCATCCAGCTGCACGTGTCCCTGATCATTACTATGGTAAGAGGTGCATCCAGCTGCAGGTGACCCTGATAATTACAGCGGTAAGAGTTACATCCAGCTGCAAGTGACCCTGAGAATTACTCCGGCAAGAGGTGCATCCAGCTACATGTGTCCCTGATAATTATTCCGGCAAGAGATGCATCCAGCTGCACATGTCCCTGATAATTACTCCGGCAAGAGTTGCATACAGCTACACGTGTCCCTGATAATTATTCCACCCTGATAATTACACCGGGCAGAGGTGCATCCAGCTGCATGTGTCCCTGATAATTACACTGGCAAGATTTGCATCCAGCTGCAGGTGACCCTGATAATTACATCAGCCAGAGGTGCATCCAGCTGCATGTGTCCTTGATAATTACTCTGGCAAGAGATGCATCCAACTTCAAGTATCGCTGATAATTACACTGCCAAGAGTTGTATCCAGCTGTATGTGTCCATGATAATTACACTGGCAAGAGGTGCATCCAGCTGCACGTATCCCTGATAAGTACTCTGGCAAGATGTGCATCGAGCTGCACGTGTCCCTGATAATTACTCCGGCAAGAGGTGCATCCAGCTGCAAGTGACACTGATAATTACACTGGCAAGAGGTGAATCCACCTACATGTGTCCCTGATAATTACACCGGCCAGAGGTTTATCCAGCTGCAAGTGACCCTGATAATTACACCAGCAAGAGGTGCATCCATCTGCATGTGTCCCTGATAATTACTCCGGCAGAGGAGCTTCCACCTACACTTGTCCCTGATAATTACTCCACCCTGATAATTACACCGGCCAGAGGTGCATCCAGCTGCATGTGTCCTTGATAATTACACTGGCAAGAATTGCATCCAGCTGCACGTGTCCCTGATAATTAAACCGGCCAGAGGTGCATCCAGCTGCAAGTGAACCTTATAATTACAGCGGCAAGAGTTACATCCAGCTGCAAGTCACCCTGAGAATTACTCCGGCAAGAGGTGCATCCAGCTGCATGTGTCCCTGATAATTATTCCGGCAAGAGATCCATCCAGCTGCATGTATCCCTGATAATTACTCCGGCAAGAGTTGCATTCAGCTGCACATGTCCCTGATAATTTCTCCGGCAAGAGGTGCATCCACCTGCATGTGTCCCTGATAATTACTCCGGCAAGAGGAGCATCCAGCTCCACGTGTCCCTGATAATTACTCCACCCTGATAATTACACTGGCCAGAGGAGCATCCAGCTGCATGTGTCCCTGATAATTACACTGGCAAGATTTGCATCCAGCTGAACGTGTCCCTGATAATTACTCTGGCAAGAGGTGCATCCAGCTGCAGGTGACCCTGATAATTACATCAGCCAGAGCTGCATCCAGCTGCAAGTGACCCTGATAATTACAAAGACAAGAGGTGTATACAGCTGCACATGTCCCTGATAATTACTCCGGCAAGAGGTGTATCCAGCTGCAAGTGACCCTGATAATTACACTGGCAAGAGGTGAATCCAGCTACACGTGTCCCAGATAATTACTCTGGCAAGAATTACATCCAGCTGCAAGTGACCCTGATAATCACACCGGCCAGAGATGCATCCAGCTGCATGTGTCCCTGATAATTAATCTGGCAAGATTTGCATCCAGCTGAACGTTTCCCTGATAATTACTCCGGCAAGAGGTGGATCCAGCTGCACGTGTCCCTGATAATTACTCCGGCAAGAGGTGCATCCAGCTGCATGGGTCCGTGATAATTACTCTGACAAGAGGTGCATCCAGCTGCAAGTGACCCTGATAATTACACCGGCCAGAGGTGCATCCAGCTGCATGTGTCACTGATAATTAATCTGGCAATATTTGCATCCAGCTCAACGTGTCCCTGATAATTACTCCGGCAAGAGGTGCATCCATCTGCACGTGTCCCTGATAATTACTCTGGCAAGAGGTGCATCCAGCTGCACGTGTCGCTGATCATTACTATGGTAAGAGGTGCATCCAGCTGCAGGTGACCCTGATAATTACAGCGGCAAGAGTTACATCCAGCTGCAAGTGACCCTGAGAATTACTCCGGCAAGAGGTGCATCCAGCTACATGTGTCCCTGATAATTATTCCGGCAAGAGATGCATCCAGCTGCACATGTCCCTGATAATTACTCCGGCAAGAGGTGCATACAGCTACACGTGTCCCTGATAATTATTCCACCCTGATAATTACACCGGGCAGAGGTGCATCCAGCTGCATGTGTCCCTGATAATTACACTGGCAAGATTTGCATCCAGCTGCAGGTGACCCTGATAATTACATCATCCAGAGGTGCATCCAGCTGCATGTGTCCCTGATAATTACTCTGGCAAGAGATGCATCCAACTTCAAGTATCGCTGATAATTACACTGGCAAGAGTTGTATCCAGCTGTATGTGTCCATGATAATTACACTGGCAAGAGGTGCATCCAGCTGCACGTATCCCTGATAAGTACTCTGGCAAGAGGTGCATCGAGCTGCACGTGTCCCTGATAATTACTCCGGCAAGAGGTGCATCCAGCTGCAAGTGACACTGATAATTACACTGGCAAGAGGTGAATCCACCTACATGTGTCCCTGATAATTACACCGGCAAGAGGTTTATCCAGCTGCAAGTGACCCTGATAATTACACCAGCAAGAGGTGCATCCAGCTGCATGTGTCCCTGATAATTACTCCGGCAAGAGGAGCTTCCACCTACACTTGTCCCTGATAATTACTCCACCCTGATAATTACACCGGCCAGAGGTGCATCCAGCTGCATGTGTCCTTGATAATTACACTGGCAAGAATTGCATCCAGCTGCACGTGTCCCTGATAATGACTCCGGCAAGAGGTGCATCCAGCTGCAAGAGTCCCTGATAATTACTCTGGTAAGAGGTGCATCCAGCTGCAAGTGAACATTATAATTACACCGGCCAGAGTTGCATCCAGCTGCACGTGTCCCTGATAATTACTCCGGCAAGAGGTGCATCTAGCTGCATGTGTCCCTGATAATTACACTGGCAAGAGGTGCATCCAGCTGCAGGTGACCCTGATAATTACATCAGCCAGAGGTGCATCCAGCTGCATGTGTCCCTGATAATTACTCTTGATAAGAGGTGCATCCAACTTCAAGTATCGCTGATAATTACACTGGCAAGAGTTGCATGAAGCTGTATGTGTCCATGATAATTACATTGGCAAGAGGTGCATCCAGCTGCAAGTGACCCTGATAATTACTCCGGCAAGAGGTGCATCCAGCTGCACGTGTCCCTGATAATTACAAAGACAAGAGGTGCATCCAGCTGCACATGTCCCTGATAATTACTCCGGCAAGAATTGTATCCAGCTGCAAGTGACCCTGATAATTACACTGGCAAGAGGTGAATCCAGCTGCACGTGTCCCTGATAATTATACCGGCAAGAGGTTCATCCAGCTGCAAGTGACCCTGATAATTACACCAGCAAGAGGAGCATCCAGCTGCATGTGTCCCTGATAATTACAGTGGCAAGAGGTGCATCCAGCTGCAGGTGACCCTGATAATTACGTCAGCCAGAGCTGCATCCAGCTGCAAGTGACCCTGATAATTACTCCGGCAAGAGGTGCATCCAGCTGCACGTGTCCCTGATAAATACAAAGACAAGAGGTGTATACAGCTGCACATGTCCCTGATAATTACTCCGGCAAGAGGTGTATCCAGCTGCAAGTGACCCTGATAATTACACTGGCAAGAGGTGAATCCAGCTACACGTGTCCCAGATAATTACTCTGGCAAGAATTACATCCAGCCGCAAGTGACCCAGAAATTACACCGGCCAGAGGTGCATCCAGCTGCATGTGTCCCTGATAATTAATCTGGCAAGATTTTCATCCAGCTGAACGTTTCCCTGATAATTACTCCGGCAAGAGGTGGATCCAGCTGCACGTGTCCCTGATAATTACTCCGGCAAGAGGTGCATCCAGCTGCACGGGTCCCTGATAATTACTCTGGCAAGAGGTTCATCCAGCTGCAAGTGACCCTGATAATTACACCGGCCAGAGGTGCATCCAGCTGCATGTGTCCCTGATAATTACTCTGGCAAGAGGTGCATCCAACTTCAAGTATTGCTGATAATTGCATTGGCAAGAGTTGTATCCAGCTGTATGTGTCCATGATAATTACACTGGCAAGAGGTGCATCCAGCTGCACGTATCCCTGATAAGTACTCTGGCAAAAGGTGTATCCAGCTGCACGTATCCCTGATAATTACTCCGGCAAGAGGAACATTCAGCTACACGTGTCGCAGATAATTACACTGGCAAGAATTACATCCAGCTGCAAGTGACCCTGATAATTACACCGGCCAGAGGTGCATCCAGCTGCATGTGTCCCTGATAATTAATCTGGCAAGATTTGCATCCAGCTGAACGTGTCCCTGATAATTACTCTGGCAAGAGGTGCATCCAGCTGCACGGATCCCTGATAATTACTCTGGCAAGAGGTGCATCCAGCTGCAAGTGACCCTGATAATTACACCGGCCAGAGGTGCATCCAGCTGCATGTGTCCCTGATAATTACACTGGCAAGAGGTGCATCCAGCTGCAGGTGACCCTGATAATTACATCAGCCAGAGGTGCATCCAGCTGCATGTGTCCCTGATAATTACTCTTGATAAGAGGTGCATCCAACTTCAAGTATCGCTGATAATTACACTGGCAAGAGTTGCATGAAGCTGTATGTGTCCATGATAATTACACTGGCAAGAGGTGCATCCAGCTGCAAGTGACCCTGATAATTACTCCGGCAAGAGGTGCATCCAGCTGCACGTGTCCCTGATAATTACAAAGACAAGAGGTGCATCCAGCTGCACATGTCCCTGATAATTACTCCGGCAAGAAGTGTATCCAGCTGCAAGTGACCCTGATAATTACACTGGCAAGAGGTGAATCCAGCTGCACGTGTCCCTGATAATTATACCGGCAAGAGGTTCATCCAGCTGCAAGTGACCCTGATAATTACACCAGCAAGAGGAGCATCCAGCTGCATGTGTCCCTGATAATTAAAAAGACAAGAGGTGCATCAATCTGCACGTGTTCCTGATAATTACTCTGGCAAGAGGTGCATCCAGCTGCACGTTTCCCTGATCATTACTATGGTAAGAGGTGCATCCAGCTGCAGGTGACCCTGATAATTACACTGGCCAGAGGTGCATCCAGCTGCAAGTGAACCTTATAATTACAGCGGCAAGAGTTACATCCAGCTGCAAGTGACCCTGATAATTACTCCGGCAAGAGGTGCATCCAGCTGCATGTGTCCCTGATAATTATTCCGGCAAGAGATGCATCCAGCTGTACGTGTCCCTGATAATTACAGTGGCAAGAGGTGCATCCAGCTCCACGTGTCCCTGATAATGACTCCGGAAAGAGGTGCATCCAGCTGCAAGTGTCCCTGATAATTACTCTGGCAAGAGGTGCATCCACTGCAGGTGACCCTGCTAATTACATCAGCCAGAGGTGCGTCCAGCTGCATGTGTCCCTGATAATTACTCTGGATAAGAGGTGCATCCAACTACAAGTATCGCTGATAATTACACTGGCAAGAGTTGCATCCATCAGTATGTGTCCATGATAATTACACTGGCAAGAGGTACATCCAGCTCCACGTGTCCCTGATAATTAAAAACACAAGAGCTGCATCCATCTCCACGTGTCCCTGATAATTACTCTGGCAAGAGGTGCATCCAGCTGCACTTGTCCCTGATCATTACTATGGTGCATCCAGCTGCAGGTGACCCTGATAATTACCCTGGCCAGAGGTGCATCCAGCTTCAAGTGAACCTTATAATTACAGTGGCAAGAGTTACATCCAGCTGCAAGTGACCCTGATAATTACTCCGGCAAGAGTTGCATCCAGCTGCATGTGTCCCTGATAATTATTCCGCCAAGAGATGCATCCAGCTGTACGTGTCCCTCATAATTACTCGGGCAAGAGGTGCATCCAGCTGCATGCGTCCCTGATAATTACTCCGGCAAGAGGTGCATCCAGCTGCACGTGTCCCTGATAATTACAAAGACAAGTGGTGCATCCAGCTGCACAGGACCCTGATAATTACTCCGGCAAGAGGTGTATCCAGCTGCAAGTGACCCTGATAATTACACTGGCAAGAGGTGAATCCAGCTGCACGTGTCCCTGATAATTATACCGGCAAGAGGTTCATCCAGCTGCAAGTGACCCTGATAATTACACCAGAAAGAGGTGCATCCAGCTGCATGTGTCCCTGATATTTACAGTGGCAAGAGGTGCATCCAACTTCAAGTATTGCTGATAATTACATTGGCAAGAGTTGTATCCAGCTGTATGTGTCCATGATAATTACACTGGCAAGAGGTGCATCCAGCTGCACGTATCCCTGATAAGTACTCTGGCAAGAGGTGTATCCAGCTGCACGTGTCCCTGATAATTACTCCGGCAAGAGGAACATCCAGCTACACGTGTCCCAGATAATTATTCCGGCAAGAATTACATCCAGCTGCAAGTGACCCTGATAATTACACCGGCCAGAGGTGCATCCAGCTGCATGTGTCCCTGATAATTAATCTGGCAAGATTTGCATCCAGCTGAACGTGTCCCTGATAATTACTCCGGCAAGAGGTGGATCCAGCTGCACGTGTCCCTGATAATTACTCCGGCAAGAGGTGCATCCAGCTGCACAGGACCCTGATAATTACTCTGGCAAGAGGTGCATCCAGCTGCAAGTGACCCTGAAAATTACACCGGCCAGAGGTGCATCCAGCTGCATGTGACCCTGATAATTACTCCGGCAAGAGGTGCATCCAGCTGCATGTGTCCCTGATAATTACTCCGGCAAGAGATGCATCCAGCTGTACGTGTCCCTGATAATTACAGTGGCAAGAGGTGCATCCACTGCAGGTGACCCTGATAATTACATCAGCCAGAGGTGCGTCCAGTTGCATGTGTCCCTGATAATTACTCTGGATAAGAGGTGCATCCAACTACAAGTATCGCTGATAATTACACTGGCAAGAGTTGCATCCAGCTGTATGTGTCCATGATAATTACACTGGCAAGAGGTACATCCAGCTCCACGTGTCCCTAATAATGAAAAACACAAGAGCTGCATCCATCTCCACGTGTCCCTGATAATTACTCTGGCAAGAGGTGCATCCAGCTGCACGTGTCCCTGATCATTACTATGGTAAGAGCTGCATCCAGCTGCAGGTGACCCTGATAATTACCCTGGCCAGAGGTGCATCCAGCTTCAAGTGAACCTTATAATTACAGCGGCAAGAGTTACATCCAACTGCAAGTGACCCTGATAATTACTCCGGCAAGAGGTGCATCCAGCTGCATGTGTCCCTGATAATTATTCCGGCAAGAGATGCATCCAGGTGTACGTGTCCCTGATAGTTACTCGGGCAAGAGGTGCATCCAGCTGCATGTGTCCCTGATAATTACTCCAGCAAGAGGTGCATCCTGCTGCACGTGTCCCTGATAATTACAAAAACAAGAGGTGCATCCAGCTGCACATGTCCCTGATAATTACTCCGGCAAGAGGTGAATCCAGCTGCACGTGTCCCTGATAATTATACCGGCAAGAGATTCATCCAGCTGCAAGTGACCCTGATAATTACACCAGCAAGAGGTGCATCCTGCTGCATGTGTCCCTGATATTTACAGTGGCAAGAGGTGCATCCAGCTGCAGGTGACCCTGATAATTACATCAGCCAGAGGTGCATCCAGCTGCATGTGTCCCTGATAATTACTCTGGCAATAGGTGCATCCAACTTCAAGTATTGCTGATAATTACATTGGCAAGAGTTGTATCCAGCTGTATATGTCCATGATAATTACACTGGCAAGAGGTGCATCCAGCTGCACGTATCCCTGATAAGTACTCTGGCAAGAGGTGTATCCAGCTGCACGTGTCCCTGATAATTACTCCGGCAAGAGAAACATCCAGCTACACGTGTCCCAGATAATTACTCCGGCAAGAATTACATCCAGCTGCAAGTGACCCTGATAATTACACCGGCCAGAGGTGCATCCAGCTGCATGTGTCCCTGATAATTAATCTGGCAAGATTTGCGTCCAGCTGAACGTGTCCCTGATAATTACTCCGGCAAGAGGTGGATCGAGCTGCACGTGTCCCTGATAATTACTCCGGCAAGAGGTGCATCCAGCTGCACGGGTCCCTGATAATTAATCTGGCTAGAGGTGCATCCAGCTGCAAGTGACCCTGATAATTACACCGGCCAGAGGTGCATCCAGCTGCATGTGTCCCTGATAATTAATCTGGCAATATTTGCATCCAGCTGAACTTGTCCCTGATAATTACTCCGGCAAGAGGTGCATCCAGCTGCACGTGTCCCTGATAATTACTCTGGCAAGAGGTGCATCCAGCTGCACGTGTCCCTGATCATTACTATGGTAAGAGGTGCATCCAGCTGCAGGTGACCCTGATAATTACACTGGCCAGAGGTGCATCCAGCTGCAAGTGAACCTTATAATTACAGCGGCAAGAGTTACATCCAGCTGCAAGTCACCCTGAGAATTACTCCGGCAAGAGGTGCATCCAGCTGCATGTGTCCCTGATAATTATTCCGGCAAGAGATGCATCCAGCTGCATGTATCCCTGATAATTACTCCGGCAAGAGTTGCATCCAGCTGCACATGTCCCTGATAATTACTCCGGCAAGAGGTGCATCCACCTGCATGTGTCCCTGATAATTACTCCGGCAAGAGGAGCATCCAGCTCCACGTGTCCCTGATAATTACTCCACCCTGATTATTACACTGGCCAGAGGAGCATCCAGCTGCATGTGTCCCTGATAATTACACTGGCAAGATTTGCATCCAGCTGAACGTGTCCCTGATAATTACTCTGGCAAGAGGTGCATCCAGCTGCAGGTGACCCTGATAATTAAATCAGCCAGAGCTGCATCCAGCTGCAAGTGACCCTGATAATTACTACAGCAAGAGGTGCATCCAGCTGCACGTGTCCCTGATAATTACAAAGAGAAGAGGTGTATACAGCTGCACATGTCCCTGATAATTACTCCGGCAAGAGGTGTATCCAGCTGCAAGTGACCCTGATAATTACACTGGCAAGAGGTGAATCCAGCTACACGTGTCCCAGATAATTACTCTGGCAAGAATTACATCCAGCTGCAAGTGACCCTGATAATTACACCGGCCAGAGATGCATCCAGCTGCATGTGTCCCTGATAATTAATCTGGCAAGATTTGCATCCAGCTGAACGTTTCCCTGATAATTACTCCGGCAAGAGGTGGATCCAGCTGCACGTGTCCCTGATAATTACTCCGGCAAGAGGTGCATCCAGCTGCATGGGTCCGTGATAATTACTCTGGCAAGAGGTGCATCCAGCTGCAAGTGACCCTGATAATTACACCGGCCAGAGGTGCATCCAGCTGCATGTGTCGCTGATAATTAATCTGGCAATATTTGCATCCAGCTCAACGTGTCCCTGATAATTACTCCAGCAAGAGGTGCATCCATCTGCACGTGTCCCTGATAATTACTCTGGCAAGAGGTGCATCCAGCTGCACGTGTCCCTGATCATTACTATGGTAAGAGGTGCATCCAGCTGCAGGTGGCCCTGATAATTACAGCGGTAAGAGTTACATCCAGCTGCAAGTGACCCTGATAATTACACCGGGCAGAGGTGCATCCAGCTGCATGTGTCCCTGATAATTACACTGGCAAGATTTGCATCCAGCTGCAGGTGACCCTGATAATTACATCAGCCAGAGGTGCATCCAGCTGCATGTGTCCTTGATAATTACTCTGGCAAGAGATGCATCCAACTTCAAGTATCGCTGATAATTACACTGCCAAGAGTTGTATCCAGCTGTATGTGTCCATGATAATTACACTGGCAAGAGGTGCATCCAGCTGCACGTATCCCTGATAAGTACTCTGGCAAGATGTGCATCGAGCTGCACGTGTCCCTGATAATTACTCCGGCAAGAGGTGCATCCAGCTGCAAGTGACACTGATAATTACACTGGCAAGAGGTGAATCCACCTACATGTGTCCCTGATAATTACACCGGCAAGAGGTTTATCCAGCTGCAAGTGACCCTGATAATTACACCAGCAAGAGGTGCATCCATCTGCATGTGTCCCTGATAATTACTCCGGCAGAGGAGCTTCCACCTACACTTGTCCCTGATAATTACTCCACCCTGATAATTACACCGGCCAGAGGTGCATCCAGCTGCATGTGTCCTTGATAATTACACTGGCAAGAATTGCATCCAGCTGCACGTGTCCCTGATAATGACTCCGGCAAGAGGTGCATCCAGCTGCAAGTGTCCCTGATAATTACTCTGGTAAGAGGTGCATCCAGCTGCAAGTGAACATTATAATTACACCGGCCAGAGTTGCATCCAGCTGCACGTGTCCCTGATAATTACTCCAGCAAGAGGTGCATCTAGCTGCATGTGTCCCTGATAATTACACTGGCAAGAGGTGCATCCAGCTGCACGTGACCCTGATAATTACATCAGCCAGAGGTGCATCCAGTTGCATGTGTCCCTGATAATTACTCTGGATAAGAGGTGCATCCAACTTCAAGTATCGCTGATAATTACACTGGCAAGAGTTGCATGAAGCTGTATGTGTCCATGATAATTACACTGGCAAGAGGTGTATCCAGCTCCACGTGTCCCTGATAATTAAAAAGACAAGAGGTGCATCAATCTGCACGTGTTCCTGATAATTACTCTGGCAAGAGGTGCATCCAGCTGCACGTGTCCCTGATCATTACTATGGTAAGAGGTGCATCCAGCTGCAGGTGACCCTGATAATTACACTGGCCAGAGGTGCATCCAGCTTCAAGTGAACCTTATAATTACAGCGGCAAGAGTTACATCCAGCTGCAAGTGACCCTGATAATTACTCCGGCAAGAGGTGCATCCAGCTGCATGTGTCCCTGATAATTATTCCGGCAAGAGATGCATCCAGCTCTACGTGTCCCTGATAATTACAGTGGCAAGAGGTGCATCCAGCTCCACGTTTCCCTGATAATGACTCCGGCAAGAGGTGCATCCAGCTGCAAGTGTCCCTGATAATTACTCTGGCAAGAGGTGCATCCACTGCAGGTGATCCTGATAATTACACCAGACAGAGGTGCATCCAGCTGCAAGTGACCCTGATAATTACTCCGGCAAGAGGTGCATCCAGCTGCACGTGTCCCTGATAATTACAAAGACAAGAGGTGCATCCAGCTGCACATGTCCCTGATAATTACTCCGGCAAGAGGTGCATCCAGCTGCAGGTGACCCTGATAATTACATCAGCCAGAGGTTCGTCCAGCTGCATGTGTCCCTGATAATTACTCTGGATAAGAGGTGCATCAAACTACAAGTATCGCTGATAATTACACTGGCAAGAGTTGCATCCAGCTGTATGTGTCCATGATAATTACACTGGCAAGAGGTACATCCAGCTCCACGTGTCCCTGATAATGAAAAACACAAGAGCTGCATCCATCTCCACGTGTCCCTGATAATTATTCCGGCAAGAGATGCATCCAGCTGCACGTGTCCCTGATCATTACTATGGTAAGAGGTGCATCCAGCTGCATGTGTCCCTGATAATTACTCCAGCAAGAGGTGCATCCAGCTGCACGTGTCCCTGATAATTACAAAGACAAGAGGTGCATCCAGCTGCACATGTCCCTGATCATTCCTCCGGCAAGAGGTGAATCCAGCTGCACGTGTCCCTGATAATTATACCGGCAAGAGGTTCATCCAGCTGCAAGTGACCCTGATAATTACACCAGCAAGAGGTGCATCCTGCTGCATGTGTCCCTGATATTTACAGTGGCAAGAGGTGCATCCAGCTGCAGGTGACCCTGATAATTACATCAGCCAGAGGTGCATCCAGCTGCATGTGTCCCTGATAATTACTCTGGCAATAGGTGCATCCAACTTCAAGTATTGCTGATAATTACATTGGCAAGAGTTGTATCCAGCTGTATGTGTCCATGATAATTACACTGGCAAGAGGTGCATCCAGCTGCACGTATCCCTGATAAGTACTCTGGCAAGAGGTGTATCCAGCTGCACGTGTCCCTGATAATTACTCCGGCAAGAGGAACATCCAGCTACACGTGTCCCAGATAATTACTCTGGCAAGAATTACATCCAGCTGCAAGTGACCCTGATAATTACACCGGCCAGAGGTGCATCCAGCTGCATGTGTCCCTGATAATTAATCTGGCAAGATTTGCATCCAGCTGAACGTGTCCCTGATAATTACTCCGGCAAGAGGTGGATCCAGCTGCACGTGTCCCTGATAATTACTCCGGCAAGAGGTGCATCCAGCTGCACGGGTCCCTGATAATTAATCTGGCAAGAGGTGCATCCAGCTGCAAGTGACCCTGATAATTACACCGGCCAGAGGTGCATCCAGCTGCAAGTGAACCTTATAATTACAGCGGCAAGAGTTACATCCAGCTGCAAGTCACCCTGAGAATTACTCCGGCAAAAGGTGCATCCAGTTGAATGTGTCCCTGATAATTATTCCGGCAAGAGATGCATCCAGCTGCATGTATCCCTGATAATTACTCCGGCAAGAGTTGCATTCAGCTGCACATGTCCCTGATAATTACTCCGGCAAGAGGTGCATCCACCTGCATGTGTCCCTGATAATTACTCCGGCAAGAGGAGCATCCAGCTCCACGTGTCCCTGATAATTACTCCACCCTGATAATTACACTGGCCAGAGGAGCATCCAGCTGCATGTGTCCCTGATAATTACACTGGCAAGATTTGCATCCAGCTGAACGTGTCTCTGATAATTACTCTGGCAAGAGGTGCATCCAGCTGCAGGTGACCCTGATAATTACATCAGCCAGAGCTGCATCCAGCTGCAAGTGACCCTGATAATTACTACGGCAAGAGGTGCATCCAGCTGCACGTGTCCCTGATAATTACAAAGACAAGAGGTGTATACAGCTGCACATGTCCCTGATAATTACTCCGGCAAGAGGTGTATCCAGCTGCAAGTGACCCTGATAATTACACTGGCAAGAGGTGAATCCAGCTACACGTGTCCCAGATAATTACTCTGGCAAGAATTACATCCAGCTGCAAGTGACCCTGATAATTACACCGGCCAGAGATGCATCCAGCTGCATGTGTCCCTGATAATTAATCTGGCAAGATTTGCATCCAGCTGAACGTTTCCCTGATAATTACTCCGGCAAGAGGTGGATCCAGCTGCACGTGTCCCTGATAATTACTCCGGCAAGAGGTGCATCCAGCTGCATGGGTCCGTGATAATTACTCTGACAAGAGGTGCATCCAGCTGCAAGTGACCCTGATAATTGCACCGGCCAGAGGTGCATCCAGCTGCATGTGTCACTGATAATTAATCTGGCAATATTTGCATCCAGCTGAACGTGTCCCTGATAATTACTCCGGCAAGAGGTGCATCCATCTGCACGTGTCCCTGATAATTACTCTGGCAAGAGGTGCATCCAGCTGCACGTGTCCCTGATCATTACTATGGTAAGAGGTGCATCCAGCTGCAGGTGACCCTGATAATTACAGCGGCAAGAGTTACATCCAGCTGCAAGTGACCCTGAGAATTACTCCGGCAAGAGGTGCATCCAGCTACATGTGTCCCTGATAATTATTCCGGCAAGAGATGCATCCAGCTGCACATGTCCCTGATAATTACTCCGGCAAGAGGTGCATACAGCTACACGTGTCCCTGATAATTATTCCACCCTGATAATTACACCGGGCAGAGGTGCATCCAGCTGCATGTGTCCCTGATAATTACACTGGCAAGATTTGCATCCAGCTGCAGGTGACCCTGATAATTACATCATCCAGAGGTGCATCCAGCTGCATGTGTCCCTGATAATTACTCTGGCAAGAGATGCATCCAACTTCAAGTATCGCTGATAATTACACTGGCAAGAGTTGTATCCAGCTGTATGTGTCCATGATAATTACACTGGCAAGAGGTGCATCCAGCTGCACGTATCCCTGATAAGTACTCTGGCAAGAGGTGCATCGAGCTGCACGTGTCCCTGATAATTACTCCGGCAAGAGGTGCATCCAGCTGCAAGTGACACTGATAATTACACTGGCAAGAGGTGAATCCACCTACATGTGTCCCTGATAATTACACCGGCAAGAGGTTTATCCAGCTGCAAGTGACCCTGATAATTACACCAGCAAGAGGTGCATCCAGCTGCATGTGTCCCTGATAATTACTCCGGCAAGAGGAGCTTCCACCTACACTTGTCCCTGATAATTACTCCACCCTGATAATTACACCGGCCAGAGGTGCATCCAGCTGCATGTGTCCTTGATAATTACACTGGCAAGAATTGCATCCAGCTGCACGTGTCCCTGATAATGACTCCGGCAAGAGGTGCATCCAGCTGCAAGTGTCCCTGATAATTACTCTGGTAAGAGGTGCATCCAGCTGCAAGTGAACATTATAATTACACCGGCCAGAGTTGCATCCAGCTGCACGTGTCCCTGATAATTACTCCGGCAAGAGGTGCATCTAGCTGCATGTGTCCCTGATAATTACACTGGCAAGAGGTGCATCCAGCTGCACGTGACCCTGATAATTACATCAGCCAGAGGTGCATCCAGTTGCATTTGTCCCTGATAATTACTCTGGATAAGAGGTGCATCCAACTTCAAGTATCGCTGATAATTACACTGGCAAGAGTTGCATGAAGCTGTATGTGTCCATGATAATTACACTGGCAAGAGGTGTATCCAGCTCCACGTGTCCCTGATAATTAAAAAGACAAGAGGTGCATCAATCTGCACGTGTTCCTGATAATTACTCTGGCAAGAGGTGCATCCAGCTGCACGTGTCCCTGATCATTACTATGGTAAGAGGTGCATCCAGCTGCAGGTGACCCTGATAATTACACTGGCCAGAGGTGCATCCAGCTGCACGTATCCCTGATAATTACTCCGGCAAGAGGAACATTCAGCTACACGTGTCGCAGATAATTACACTGGCAAGAATTACATCCAGCTGCAAGTGACCCTGATAATTACACCGGCCAGAGGTGCATCCAGCTGCATGTGTCCCTGATAATTAATCTGGCAAGATTTGCATCCAGCTGAACGTGTCCCTGATAATTACTCTGGCAAGAGGTGCATCCAGCTGCACGGATCCCTGATAATTACTCTGGCAAGAGGTGCATCCAGCTGCAAGTGACCCTGATAATTACACCGGCCAGAGGTGCATCCAGCTGCATGTGTCCCTGATAATTACACTGGCAAGAGGTGCATCCAGCTGCAGGTGACCCTGATAATTACATCAGCCAGAGGTGCATCCAGCTGCATGTGTCCCTGATAATTACTCTTGATAAGAGGTGCATCCAACTTCAAGTATCGCTGATAATTACACTGGCAAGAGTTGCATGAAGCTGTATGTGTCCATGATAATTACACTGGCAAGAGGTGCATCCAGCTGCAAGTGACCCTGATAATTACTCCGGCAAGAGGTGCATCCAGCTGCACGTGTCCCTGATAATTACAAAGACAAGAGGTGCATCCAGCTGCACATGTCCCTGATGATTACTCCGGCAAGAAGTGTATCCAGCTGCAAGTGACCCTGATAATTACACTGGCAAGAGGTGAATCCAGCTGCACGTGTCCCTGATAATTATACCGGCAAGAGGTTCATCCAGCTGCAAGTGACCCTGATAATTACACCAGCAAGAGGAGCATCCAGCTGCATGTGTCCCTGATAATTAAAAAGACAAGAGGTGCATCAATCTGCACGTGTTCCTGATAATTACTCTGGCAAGAGGTGCATCCAGCTGCACGTGTCCCTGATCATTACTATGGTAAGAGGTGCATCCAGCTGCAGGTGACCCTGATAATTACACTGGCCAGAGGTGCATCCAGCTGCAAGTGAACCTTATAATTACAGCGGCAAGAGTTACATCCAGCTGCAAGTGACCCTGATAATTACTCCGGCAAGAGGTGCATCCAGCTGCATGTGTCCCTGATAATTATTCCGGCAAGAGATGCATCCAGCTGTACGTGTCCCTGATAATTACAGTGGCAAGAGGTGCATCCAGCTCCACGTGTCCCTGATAATGACTCCGGAAAGAGGTGCATCCAGCTGCAAGTGTCCCTGATAATTACTCTGGCAAGAGGTGCATCCACTGCAGGTGACCCTGATAATTACATCAGCCAGAGGTGCGTCCAGCTGCATGTGTCCCTGATAATTACTCTGGATAAGAGGTGCATCCAACTACAAGTATCGCTGATAATTACACTGGCAAGAGTTGCATCCATCAGTATGTGTCCATGATAATTACACTGGCAAGAGGTACATCCAGCTCCACGTGTCCCTGATAATTAAAAACACAAGAGCTGCATCCATCTCCACGTGTCCCTGATAATTACTCTGGCAAGAGGTGCATCCAGCTGCACTTGTCCCTGATCATTACTATGGTGCATCCAGCTGCAGGTGACCCTGATAATTACCCTGGCCAGAGGTGCATCCAGCTTCAAGTGAACCTTATAATTACAGTGGCAAGAGTTACATCCAGCTGCAAGTGACCCTGATAATTACTCCGGCAAGAGTTGCATCCAGCTGCATGTGTCCCTGATAATTATTCCGCCAAGAGATGCATCCAGCTGTACGTGTCCCTCATAATTACTCGGGCAAGAGGTGCATCCAGCTGCATGCGTCCCTGATAATTACTCCGGCAAGAGGTGCATCCAGCTGCACGTGTCCCTGATAATTACAAAGACAAGTGGTGCATCCAGCTGCACAGGACCCTGATAATTACTCCGGCAAGAGGTGTATCCAGCTGCAAGTGACCCTGATAATTACACTGGCAAGAGGTGAATCCAGCTGCACGTGTCCCTGATAATTATACCGGCAAGAGGTTCATCCAGCTGCAAGTGACCCTGATAATTACACCAGAAAGAGGTGCATCCAGCTGCATGTGTCCCTGATATTTACAGTGGCAAGAGGTGCATCCAACTTCAAGTATTGCTGATAATTATATTGGCAAGAGTTGTATCCAGCTGTATGTGTCCATGATAATTACACTGGCAAGAGGTGCATCCAGCTGCACGTATCCCTGATAAGTACTCTGGCAAGAGGTGTATCCAGCTGCACGTGTCCCTGATAATTACTCCGGCAAGAGGAACATCCAGCTACACGTGTCCCAGATAATTACTCCGGCAAGAATTACATCCAGCTGTAAGTGACCCTGATAATTACACCGGCCAGAGGTGCATCCAGCTGCATGTGTCCCTGATAATTAATCTGGCAAGATTTGCATCCAGCTGAACGTGTCCCTGATAATTACTCCGGCAAGAGGTGGATCCAGCTGCACGTGTCCCTGATAATTACTCCGGCAAGAGGTGCATCCAGCTGCACAGGACCCTGATAATTACTCTGGCAAGAGGTGCATCCAGCTGCAAGTGACCCTGATAATTACACCGGCCAGAGGTGCATCCAGCTGCATGTGACCCTGATAATTACTCCGGCAAGAGGTGCATCCAGCTGCATGTGTCCCTGATAATTACTCCGGCAAGAGATGCATCCAGCTGTACGTGTCCCTGATAATTACAGTGGCAAGAGGTGCATCCACTGCAGGTGACCCTGATAATTACATCAGCCAGAGGTGCGTCCAGCTGCATGTGTCCCTGATAATTACTCTGGATAAGAGGTGCATCCAACTACAAGTATCGCTGATAATTACACTGGCAAGAGTTGCATCCAGCTGTATGTGTCCATGATAATTACACTGGCAAGAGGTACATCCAGCTCCACGTGTCCCTAATAATGAAAAACACAAGAGCTGCATCCATCTCCACGTGTCCCTGATAATTACTCTGGCAAGAGGTGCATCCAGCTGCACGTGTCCCTGATCATTACTATGGTAAGAGCTGCATCCAGCTGCAGGTGACCCTGATAATTACCCTGGCCAGAGGTGCATCCAGCTTCAAGTGAACCTTATAATTACAGCGGCAAGAGTTACATCCAACTGCAAGTGACCCTGATAATTACTCCGGCAAGAGGTGCATCCAGCTGCATGTGTCCCTGATAATTATTCCGGCAAGAGATGCATCCAGCTGTACGTGTCCCTGATAGTTACTCGGGCAAGAGGTGCATCCAGCTGCATGTGTCCCTGATAATTACTCCAGCAAGAGGTGCATCCTGCTGCACGTGTCCCTGATAATTACAAAGACAAGAGGTGCATCCAGCTGCACATGTCCCTGATAATTACTCCGGCAAGAGGTGAATCCAGCTGCACGTGTCCCTGATAATTATACCGGCAAGAGATTCATCCAGCTGCAAGTGACCCTGATAATTTCACCAGCAAGAGGTGCATCCTGCTGCATGTGTCCCTGATATTTACAGTGGCAAGAGGTGCATCCAGCTGCAGGTGACCCTGATAATTACATCAGCCAGAGGTGCATCCAGCTGCATGTGTCCCTGATAATTACTCTGGCAATAGGTGCATCCAACTTCAAGTATTGCTGATAATTACATTGGCAAGAGTTGTATCCAGCTGTATATGTCCATGATAATTACACTGGCAAGAGGTGCATCCAGCTGCACGTATCCCTGATAAGTACTCTGGCAAGAGGTGTATCCAGCTGCACGTGTCCCTGATAATTACTCCGGCAAGAGGAACATCCAGCTACACGTGTCCCAGATAATTACTCCGGCAAGAATTACATCCAGCTGCAAGTGACCCTGATAATTACACCGGCCAGAGGTGCATCCAGCTGCATGTGTCCCTGATAATTAATCTGGCAAGATTTGCGTCCAGCTGAACGTGTCCCTGATAATTACTCCGGCAAGAGGTGGATCGAGCTGCACGTGTCCCTGATAATTACTCCGGCAAGAGGTGCATCCAGCTGCACGGGTCCCTGACAATTAATCTGGCTAGAGGTGCATCCAGCTGCAAGTGACCCTGATAATTACACCGGCCAGAGGTGCATCCAGCTGCATGTGTCCCTGATAATTAATCTGGCAATATTTGCATCCAGCTGAACTTGTCCCTGATAATTACTCCGGCAAGAGGTGCATCCAGCTGCACGTGTCCCTGATAATTACTCTGGCAAGAGGTGCATCCAGCTGCACGTGTCCCTGATCATTACTATGGTAAGAGGTGCATCCAGCTGCAGGTGACCCTGATAATTACACTGGCCAGAGGTGCATCCAGCTGCAAGTGAACCTTATAATTACAGCGGCAAGAGTTACATCCAGCTGCAAGTCACCCTGAGAATTACTCCGGCAAGAGGTGCATCCAGCTGCATGTGTCCCTGATAATTATTCCGGCAAGAGATGCATCCAGCTGCATGTATCCCTGATAATTACTCAGCAAGAGTTGCATCCAGCTGCACATGTCCCTGATAATTACTCCGGCAAGAGGTGCATCCACCTGCATGTGTCCCTGATAATTACTCCGGCAAGAGGAGCATCCAGCTCCACGTGTCCCTGATAATTACTCCACCCTGATTATTACACTGGCCAGAGGAGCATCCAGCTGCATGTGTCCCTGATAATTACACTGGCAAGATTTGCATCCAGCTGAACGTGTCCCTGATAATTACTCTGGCAAGAGGTGCATCCAGCTGCAGGTGACCCTGATAATTACATCAGCCAGAGCTGCATCCAGCTGCAAGTGACCCTGATAATTACTACAGCAAGAGGTGCATCCAGCTGCACGTGTCCCTGATAATTACAAAGACAAGAGGTGTATACAGCTGCACATGTCCCTGATAATTACTCCGGCAAGAGGTGTATCCAGCTGCAAGTGACCCTGATAATTACACTGGCAAGAGGTGAATCCAGCTACACGTGTCCCAGATAATTACTCTGGCAAGAATTACATCCAGCTGCAAGTGACCCTGATAATTACACCGGCCAGAGATGCATCCAGCTGCATGTGTCCCTGATAATTAATCTGGCAAGATTTGCATCCAGCTGAACGTTTCCCTGATAATTACTCCGGCAAGAGGTGGATCCAGCTGCACGTGTCCCTGATAATTACTCCGGCAAGAGGTGCATCCAGCTGCATGGGTCCGTGATAATTACTCTGGCAAGAGGTGCATCCAGCTGCAAGTGACCCTGATAATTACACCGGCCAGAGGTGCATCCAGCTGCATGTGTCGCTGATAATTAATCTGGCAATATTTGCATCCAGCTCAACGTGTCCCTGATAATTACTCCGGCAAGAGGTGCATCCATCTGCACGTGTCCCTGATAATTACTCTGGCAAGAGGTGCATCCAGCTGCACGTGTCCCTGATCATTACTATGGTAAGAGGTGCATCCAGCTGCAGGTGACCCTGATAATTACAGCGGTAAGAGTTACATCCAGCTGCAAGTGACCCTGAGAATTACTCCGGCAAGAGGTGCATCCAGCTACATGTGTCCCTGATAATTATTCCGGCAAGAGATGCATCCAGCTGCACATGTCCCTGATAATTACTCCGGCAAGAGGTGCATACAGCTACACGTGTCCCTGATAATTATTCCACCCTGATAATTACACCGGGCAGAGGTGCATCCAGCTGCATGTGTCCCTGATAATTACACTGGCAAGATTTGCATCCAGCTGCAGGTGACCCTGATAATTACATCAGCCAGAGGTGCATCCAGCTGCATGTGTCCTTGATAATTACTCTGGCAAGAGATGCATCCAACTTCAAGTATCGCTGATAATTACACTGCCAAGAGTTGTATCCAGCTGTATGTGTCCATGATAATTACACTGGCAAGAGGTGCATCCAGCTGCACGTATCCCTGATAAGTACTCTGGCAAGATGTGCATCGAGCTGCACGTGTCCCTGATAATTACTCCGGCAAGAGGTGCATCCAGCTGCAAGTGACACTGATAATTACACTGGCAAGAGGTGAATCCACCTACATGTGTCCCTGATAATTACACCGGCAAGAGGTTTATCCAGCTGCAAGTGACCCTGATAATTACACCAGCAAGAGGTGCATCCATCTGCATGTGTCCCTGATAATTACTCCGGCAGAGGAGCTTCCACCTACACTTGTCCCTGATAATTACTCCACCCTGATAATTACACCGGCCAGAGGTGCATCCAGCTGCATGTGTCCTTGATAATTACACTGGCAAGAATTGCATCCAGCTGCACGTGTCCCTGATAATTAAACCGGCCAGAGGTGCATCCAGCTGCAAGTGAACCTTATAATTACAGCGGCAAGAGTTACATCCAGCTGCAAGTCACCCTGAGAATTACTCCGGCAAGAGGTGCATCCAGCTGCATGTGTCCCTGATAATTATTCCGGCAAGAGATCCATCCAGCTGCATGTATCCCTGATAATTACTCCGGCAAGAGTTGCATTCAGCTGCACATGTCCCTGATAATTTCTCCGGCAAGAGGTGCATCCACCTGCATGTGTCCCTGATAATTACTCCGGCAAGAGGAGCATCCAGCTCCACGTGTCCCTGATAATTACTCCACCCTGATAATTACACTGGCCAGAGGAGCATCCAGCTGCATGTGTCCCTGATAATTACACTGGCAAGATTTGCATCCAGCTGAACGTGTCCCTGATAATTACTCTGGCAAGAGGTGCATCCAGCTGCAGGTGACCCTGATAATTACATCAGCCAGAGCTGCATCCAGCTGCAAGTGACCCTGATAATTACAAAGACAAGAGGTGTATACAGCTGCACATGTCCCTGATAATTACTCCGGCAAGATGTGTATCCAGCTGCAAGTGACCCTGATAATTACACTGGCAAGAGGTGAATCCAGCTACACGTGTCCCAGATAATTACTCTGGCAAGAATTACATCCAGCTGCAAGTGACCCTGATAATCACACCGGCCAGAGATGCATCCAGCTGCATGTGTCCCTGATAATTAATCTGGCAAGATTTGCATCCAGCTGAACGTTTCCCTGATAATTACTCCGGCAAGAGGTGGATCCAGCTGCACGTGTCCCTGATAATTACTCCGGCAAGAGGTGCATCCAGCTGCATGGGTCCGTGATAATTACTCTGACAAGAGGTGCATCCAGCTGCAAGTGACCCTGATAATTACACCGGCCAGAGGTGCATCCAGCTGCATGTGTCACTGATAATTAATCTGGCAATATTTGCATCCAGCTCAACGTGTCCCTGATAATTACTCCGGCAAGAGGTGCATCCATCTGCACGTGTCCCTGATAATTACTCTGGCAAGAGGTGCATCCAGCTGCACGTGTCGCTGATCATTACTATGGTAAGAGGTGCATCCAGCTGCAGGTGACCCTGATAATTACAGCGGCAAGAGTTACATCCAGCTGCAAGTGACCCTGAGAATTACTCCGGCAAGAGGTGCATCCAGCTACATGTGTCCCTGATAATTATTCCGGCAAGAGATGCATCCAGCTGCACATGTCCCTGATAATTACTCCGGCAAGAGGTGCATACAGCTACACGTGTCCCTGATAATTATTCCACCCTGATAATTACACCGGGCAGAGGTGCATCCAGCTGCATGTGTCCCTGATAATTACACTGGCAAGATTTGCATCCAGCTGCAGGTGACCCTGATAATTACATCATCCAGAGGTGCATCCAGCTGCATGTGTCCCTGATAATTACTCTGGCAAGAGATGCATCCAACTTCAAGTATCGCTGATAATTACACTGGCAAGAGTTGTATCCAGCTGTATGTGTCCATGATAATTACACTGGCAAGAGGTGCATCCAGCTGCACGTATCCCTGATAAGTACTCTGGCAAGAGGTGCATCGAGCTGCACGTGTCCCTGATAATTACTCCGGCAAGAGGTGCATCCAGCTGCAAGTGACACTGATAATTACACTGGCAAGAGGTGAATCCACCTACATGTGTCCCTGATAATTACACCGGCAAGAGGTTTATCCAGCTGCAAGTGACCCTGATAATTACACCAGCAAGAGGTGCATCCAGCTGCATGTGTCCCTGATAATTACTCCGGCAAGAGGAGCTTCCACCTACACTTGTCCCTGATAATTACTCCACCCTGATAATTACACCGGCCAGAGGTGCATCCAGCTGCATGTGTCCTTGATAATTACACTGGCAAGAATTGCATCCAGCTGCACGTGTCCCTGATAATGACTCCGGCAAGAGGTGCATCCAGCTGCAAGAGTCCCTGATAATTACTCTGGTAAGATGTGCATCCAGCTGCAAGTGAACATTATAATTACACCGGCCAGAGTTGCATCCAGCTGCACGTGTCCCTGATAATTACTCCGGCAAGAGGTGCATCTAGCTGCATGTGTCCCTGATAATTACACTGGCAAGAGGTGCATCCAGCTGCAGGTGACCCTGATAATTACATCAGCCAGAGGTGCATCCAGCTGCATGTGTCCCTGATAATTACTCTTGATAAGAGGTGCATCCAACTTCAAGTATCGCTGATAATTACACTGGCAAGAGTTGCATGAAGCTGTATGTGTCCATGATAATTACACTGGCAAGAGGTGCATCCAGCTGCAAGTGACCCTGATAATTACTCCGGCAAGAGGTGCATCCAGCTGCACGTGTCCCTGATAATTACAAAGACAAGAGGTGCATCCAGCTGCACATGTCCCTGATAATTACTCCGGCAAGAATTGTATCCAGCTGCAAGTGACCCTGATAATTACACGGGCAAGAGGTGAATCCAGCTGCACGTGTCCCTGATAATTATACCGGCAAGAGGTTCATCCAGCTGCAAGTGACCCTGATAATTACACCAGCAAGAGGAGCATCCAGCTGCATGTGTCCCTGATAATTACAGTGGCAAGAGGTGCATCCAGCTGCAGGTGACCCTGATAATTACGTCAGCCAGAGCTGCATCCAGCTGCAAGTGACCCTGATAATTACTCCGGCAAGAGGTGCATCCAGCTGCACGTGTCCCTGATAAATACAAAGACAAGAGTTGTATACATCTGCACATGTCCCTGATAATTACTCCGGCAAGAGGTGTATCCAGCTGCAAGTGACCCTGATAATTACACTGGCAAGAGGTGAATCCAGCTACACGTGTCCCAGATAATTACTCTGGCAAGAATTACATCCAGCCGCAAGTGACCCAGAAATTACACCGGCCAGAGGTGCATCCAGCTGCATGTGTCCCTGATAATTAATCTGGCAAGATTTTCATCCAGCTGAACGTTTTCCTGATAATTACTCCGGCAAGAGGTGGATCCAGCTGCACGTGTCCCTGATAATTACTCCGGCAAGAGGTGCATCCAGCTGCACGGGTCCCTGATAATTACTCTGGCAAGAGGTTCATCCAGCTGCAAGTGACCCTGATAATTACACCGGCCAGAGGTGCATCCAGCTGCATGTGTCCCTGATAATTACTCTGGCAAGAGGTGCATCCAACTTCAAGTATTGCTGATAATTGCATTGGCAAGAGTTGTATCCAGCTGTATGTGTCCATGATAATTACACTGGCAAGAGGTGCATCCAGCTGCACGTATCCCTGATAAGTACTCTGGCAAAAGGTGTATCCAGCTGCACGTATCCCTGATAATTACTCCGGCAAGAGGAACATTCAGCTACACGTGTCGCAGATAATTACACTGGCAAGAATTACATCCAGCTGCAAGTGACCCTGATAATTACACCGGCCAGAGGTGCATCCAGCTGCATGTGTCCCTGATAATTAATCTGGCAAGATTTGCATCCAGCTGAACGTGTCCCTGATAATTACTCTGGCAAGAGGTGCATCCAGCTGCACGGATCCCTGATAATTACTCTGGCAAGAGGTGCATCCAGCTGCAAGTGACCCTGATAATTACACCGGCCAGAGGTGCATCCAGCTGCATGTGTCCCTGATAATTACACTGGCAAGAGGTGCATCCAGCTGCAGGTGACCCTGATAATTACATCAGCCAGAGGTGCATCCAGCTGCATGTGTCCCTGATAATTACTCTTGATAAGAGGTGCATCCAACTTCAAGTATCGCTGATAATTACACTGGCAAGAGTTGCATGAAGCTGTATGTGTCCATGATAATTACACTGGCAAGAGGTGCATCCAGCTGCAAGTGACCCTGATAATTACTCCGGCAAGAGGTGCATCCAGCTGCACGTGTCCCTGATAATTACAAAGACAAGAGGTGCATCCAGCTGCACATGTCCCTGATAATTACTCCGGCAAGAAGTGTATCCAGCTGCAAGTGACCCTGATAATTACACTGGCAAGAGGTGAATCCAGCTGCACGTGTCCCTGATAATTATACCGGCAAGAGGTTCATCCAGCTGCAAGTGACCCTGATAATTACACCAGCAAGAGGAGCATCCAGCTGCATGTGTCCCTGATAATTAAAAAGACAAGAGGTGCATCAATCTGCACGTGTTCCTGATAATTACTCTGGCAAGAGGTGCATCCAGCTGCACGTGTCCCTGATCATTACTATGGTAAGAGGTGCATCCAGCTGCAGGTGACCCTGATAATTACACTGGCCAGAGGTGCATCCAGCTGCAAGTGAACCTTATAATTACAGCGGCAAGAGTTACATCCAGCTGCAAGTGACCCTGATAATTACTCCGGCAAGAGGTGCATCCAGCTGCATGTGTCCCTGATAATTATTCCGGCAAGAGATGCATCCAGCTGTACGTGTCCCTGATAATTACAGTGGCAAGAGGTGCATCCAGCTCCACGTGTCCCTGATAATGACTCCGGAAAGAGGTGCATCCAGCTGCAAGTGTCCCTGATAATTACTCTGGCAAGAGGTGCATCCACTGCAGGTGACCCTGATAATTACATCAGCCAGAGGTGCGTCCAGCTGCATGTGTCCCTGATAATTACTCTGGATAAGAGGTGCATCCAACTACAAGTATCGCTGATAATTACACTGGCAAGAGTTGCATCCATCAGTATGTGTCCATGATAATTACACTGGCAAGAGGTACATCCAGCTCCACGTGTCCCTGATAATTAAAAACACAAGAGCTGCATCCATCTCCACGTGTCCCTGATAATTACTCTGGCAAGAGGTGCATCCAGCTGCACTTGTCCCTGATCATTACTATGGTGCATCCAGCTGCAGGTGACCCTGATAATTACCCTGGCCAGAGGTGCATCCAGCTTCAAGTGAACCTTATAATTACAGTGGCAAGAGTTACATCCAGCTGCAAGTGACCCTGATAATTACTCCGGCAAGAGTTGCATCCAGCTGCATGTGTCCCTGATAATTATTCCGCCAAGAGATGCATCCAGCTGTACGTGTCCCTCATAATTACTCGGGCAAGAGGTGCATCCAGCTGCATGCGTCCCTGATAATTACTCCGGCAAGAGGTGCATCCAGCTGCACGTGTCCCTGATAATTACAAAGACAAGTGGTGCATCCAGCTGCACAGGACCCTGATAATTACTCCGGCAAGAGGTGTATCCAGCTGCAAGTGACCCTGATAATTACACTGGCAAGAGGTGAATCCAGCTGCACGTGTCCCTGATAATTATACCGGCAAGAGGTTCATCCAGCTGCAAGTGACCCTGATAATTACACCAGAAAGAGGTGCATCCAGCTGCATGTGTCCCTGATATTTACAGTGGCAAGAGGTGCATCCAACTTCAAGTATTGCTGATAATTACATTGGCAAGAGTTGTATCCAGCTGTATGTGTCCATGATAATTACACTGGCAAGAGGTGCATCCAGCTGCACGTATCCCTGATAATTACTCCGGCAAGAGGAACATCCAGCTACACGTGTCCCAGATAATTATTCCGGCAAGAATTACATCCAGCTGCAAGTGACCCTGATAATTACACCGGCCAGAGGTGCATCCAGCTGCATGTGTCCCTGATAATTAATCTGGCAAGATTTGCAGACAGCTGAACGTGTCCCTGATAATTACTCCGGCAAGAGGTGGATCCAGCTGCACGTGTCCCTGATAATTACTCCGGCAAGAGGTGCATCCAGCTGCACAGGACCCTGATAATTACTCTGGCAAGAGGTGCATCCAGCTGCAAGTGACCCTGATAATTACACCGGCCAGAGGTGCATCCAGCTGCATGTGACCCTGATAATTACTCCGGCAAGAGGTGCATCCAGCTGCATGTGTCCCTGATAATTACTCCGGCAAGAGATGCATCCAGCTGTACGTGTCCCTGATAATTACAGTGGCAAGAGGTGCATCCACTGCAGGTGACCCTGATAATTACATCAGCCAGAGGTGCGTCCAGTTGCATGTGTCCCTGATAATTACTCTGGATAAGAGGTGCATCCAACTACAAGTATCGCTGATAATTACACTGGCAAGAGTTGCATCCAGCTGTATGTGTCCATGATAATTACACTGGCAAGAGGTACATCCAGCTCCACGTGTCCCTAATAATGAAAAACACAAGAGCTGCATCCATCTCCACGTGTCCCTGATAATTACTCTGGCAAGAGGTGCATCCAGCTGCACGTGTCCCTGATCATTACTATGGTAAGAGCTGCATCCAGCTGCAGGTGACCCTGATAATTACCCTGGCCAGAGGTGCATCCAGCTTCAAGTGAACCTTATAATTACAGCGGCAAGAGTTACATCCAACTGCAAGTGACCCTGATAATTACTCCGGCAAGAGGTGCATCCAGCTGCATGTGTCCCTGATAATTATTCCGGCAAGAGATGCATCCAGGTGTACGTGTCCCTGATAGTTACTCGGGCAAGAGGTGCATCCAGCTGCATGTGTCCCTGATAATTACTCCAGCAAGAGGTGCATCCTGCTGCACGTGTCCCTGATAATTACAAAGACAAGAGGTGCATCCAGCTGCACATGTCCCTGATAATTACTCCAGCAAGAGGTGAATCCAGCTGCACGTGTCCCTGATAATTATACCGGCAAGAGATTCATCCAGCTGCAAGTGACCCTGATAATTACACCAGCAAGAGGTGCATCCTGCTGCATGTGTCCCTGATATTTACAGTGGCAAGAGGTGCATCCAGCTGCAGGTGACCCTGATAATTACATCAGCCAGAGGTGCATCCAGCTGCATGTGTCCCTGATAATTACTCTGGCAATAGGTGCATCCAACTTCAGGTATTGCTGATAATTACATTGGCAAGAGTTGTATCCAGCTGTATATGTCCATGATAATTACACTGGCAAGAGGTGCATCCAGCTGCACGTATCCCTGATAAGTACTCTGGCAAGAGGTGTATCCAGCTGCACGTGTCCCTGATAATTACTCCGGCAAGAGAAACATCCAGCTACACGTGTCCCAGATAATTACTCCGGCAAGAATTACATCCAGCTGCAAGTGACCCTGATAATTACACCGGCCAGAGGTGCATCCAGCTGCATGTGTCCCTGATAATTAATCTGGCAAGATTTGCGTCCAGCTGAACGTGTCCCTGATAATTACTCCGGCAAGAGGTGGATCGAGCTGCACGTGTCCCTGATAATTACTCCGGCAAGAGGTGCATCCAGCTGCACGGGTCCCTGATAATTAATCTGGCTAGAGGTGCATCCAGCTGCAAGTGACCCTGATAATTACACCGGCCAGAGGTGCATCCAGCTGCATGTGTCCCTGATAATTAATCTGGCAATATTTGCATCCAGCTGAACTTGTCCCTGATAATTACTCCGGCAAGAGGTGCATCCAGCTGCACGTGTCCCTGATAATTACTCTGGCAAGAGGTGCATCCAGCTGCACGTGTCCCTGATCATTACTATGGTAAGAGGTGCATCCAGCTGCAGGTGACCCTGATAATTACACTGGCCAGAGGTGCATCCAGCTGCAAGTGAACCTTATAATTACAGCGGCAAGAGTTACATCCAGCTGCAAGTCACCCTGAGAATTACTCCGGCAAGAGGTGCATCCAGCTGCATGTGTCCCTGATAATTATTCCGGCAAGAGATGCATCCAGCTGCATGTATCCCTGATAATTACTCCGGCAAGAGTTGCATCCAGCTGCACATGTCCCTGATAATTACTCCGGCAAGAGGTGCATCCACCTGCATGTGTCCCTGATAATTACTCCGGCAAGAGGAGCATCCAGCTCCACGTGTCCCTGATAATTACTCCACCCTGATTATTACACTGGCCAGAGGAGCATCCAGCTGCATGTGTCCCTGATAATTACACTGGCAAGATTTGCATCCAGCTGAACGTGTCCCTGATAATTACTCTGGCAAGAGGTTCATCCAGCTGCAGGTGACCCTGATAATTACATCAGCCAGAGCTGCATCCAGCTGCAAGTGACCCTGATAATCACTACAGCAAGAGGTGCATCCAGCTGCACGTGTCCCTGATAATTACAAAGACAAGAGGTGTATACAGCTGCACATGTCCCTGATAATTACTCCGGCAAGAGGTGTATCCAGCTGCAAGTGACCCTGATAATTACACTGGCAAGAGGTGAATCCAGCTACACGTGTCCCAGATAATTACTCTGGCAAGAATTACATCCAGCTGCAAGTGACCCTGATAATTACACCGGCCAGAGATGCATCCAGCTGCATGTGTCCCTGATAATTAATCTGGCAAGATTTGCATCCAGCTGAACGTTTCCCTGATAATTACTCCGGCAAGAGGTGGATCCAGCTGCACGTGTCCCTGATAATTACTCCGGCAAGAGGTGCATCCAGCTGCATGGGTCCGTGATAATTACTCTGGCAAGAGGTGCATCCAGCTGCAAGTGACCCTGATAATTACACCGGCCAGAGGTGCATCCAGCTGCATGTGTCGCTGATAATTAATCTGGCAATATTTGCATCCAGCTCAACGTGTCCCTGATAATTACTCCAGCAAGAGGTGCATCCATCTGCACGTGTCCCTGATAATTACTCTGGCAAGAGGTGCATCCAGCTGCACGTGTCCCTGATCATTACTATGGTAAGAGGTGCATCCAGCTGCAGGTGACCCTGATAATTACAGCGGTAAGAGTTACATCCAGCTGCAAGTGACCCTGAGAATTACTCCGGCAAGAGGTGCATCCAGCTACATGTGTCCCTGATAATTATTCCGGCAAGAGATGCATCCAGCTGCACATGTCCCTGATAATTACTCCGGCAAGAGGTGCATACAGCTACACGTGTCCCTGATAATTATTCCACCCTGATAATTACACCGGGCAGAGGTGCATCCAGCTGCATGTGTCCCTGATAATTACACTGGCAAGATTTGCATCCAGCTGCAGGTGACCCTGATAATTACATCAGCCAGAGGTGCATCCAGCTGCATGTGTCCTTGATAATTACTCTGGCAAGAGATGCATCCAACTTCAAGTATCGCTGATAATTACACTGCCAAGAGTTGTATCCAGCTGTATGTGTCCATGATAATTACACTGGCAAGAGGTGCATCCAGCTGCACGTATCCCTGATAAGTACTCTGGCAAGATGTGCATCGAGCTGCACGTGTCCCTGATAATTACTCCGGCAAGAGGTGCATCCAGCTGCAAGTGACACTGATAATTACACTGGCAAGAGGTGAATCCACCTACATGTGTCCCTGATAATTACACCGGCAAGAGGTTTATCCAGCTGCAAGTGACCCTGATAATTACACCAGCAAGAGGTGCATCCATCTGCATGTGTCCCTGATAATTACTCCGGCAGAGGAGCTTCCACCTACACTTGTCCCTGATAATTACTCCACCCTGATAATTACACCGGCCAGAGGTGCATCCAGCTGCATGTGTCCTTGATAATTACACTGGCAAGAATTGCATCCAGCTGCACGTGTCCCTGATAATGACTCCGGCAAGAGGTGCATCCAGCTGCAAGTGTCCCTGATAATTACTCTGGTAAGAGGTGCATCCAGCTGCAAGTGAACATTATAATTACACCGGCCAGAGTTGCATCCAGCTGCACGTGTCCCTGATAATTACTCCAGCAAGAGGTGCATCTAGCTGCATGTGTCCCTGATAATTACACTGGCAAGAGGTGCATCCAGCTGCACGTGACCCTGATAATTACATCAGCCAGAGGTGCATCCAGTTGCATGTGTCCCTGATAATTACTCTGGATAAGAGGTGCATCCAACTTCAAGTATCGCTGATAATTACACTGGCAAGAGTTGCATGAAGCTGTATGTGTCCATGATAATTACACTGGCAAGAGGTGTATCCAGCTCCACGTGTCCCTGATAATTAAAAAGACAAGAGGTGCATCAATCTGCACGTGTTCCTGATAATTACTCTGGCAAGAGGTGCATCCAGCTGCACGTGTCCCTGATCATTACTATGGTAAGAGGTGCATCCAGCTGCAGGTGACCCTGATAATTACACTGGCCAGAGGTGCATCCAGCTTCAAGTGAACCTTATAATTACAGCGGCAAGAGTTACATCCAGCTGCAAGTGACCCTGATAATTACTCCGGCAAGAGGTGCATCCAGCTGCATGTGTCCCTGATAATTATTCCGGCAAGAGATGCATCCAGCTCTACGTGTCCCTGATAATTACAGTGGCAAGAGGTGCATCCAGCTCCACGTTTCCCTGATAATGACTCCGGCAAGAGGTGCATCCAGCTGCAAGTGTCCCTGATAATTACTCTGGCAAGAGGTGCATCCACTGCAGGTGATCCTGATAATTACACCAGACAGAGGTGCATCCAGCTGCAAGTGACCCTGATAATTACTCCGGCAAGAGGTGCATCCAGCTGCACGTGTCCCTGATAATTACAAAGACAAGAGGTGCATCCAGCTGCACATGTCCCTGATAATTACTCCGGCAAGAGGTGCATCCAGCTGCAGGTGACCCTGATAATTACATCAGCCAGAGGTTCGTCCAGCTGCATGTGTCCCTGATAATTACTCTGGATAAGAGGTGCATCAAACTACAAGTATCGCTGATAATTACACTGGCAAGAGTTGCATCCAGCTGTATGTGTCCATGATAATTACACTGGCAAGAGGTACATCCAGCTCCACGTGTCCCTGATAATGAAAAACACAAGAGCTGCATCCATCTCCACGTGTCCCTGATAATTATTCCGGCAAGAGATGCATCCAGCTGCACGTGTCCCTGATCATTACTATGGTAAGAGGTGCATCCAGCTGCATGTGTCCCTGATAATTACTCCAGCAAGAGGTGCATCCAGCTGCACGTGTCCCTGATAATTACAAAGACAAGAGGTGCATCCAGCTGCACATGTCCCTGATCATTCCTCCGGCAAGAGGTGAATCCAGCTGCACGTGTCCCTGATAATTATACCGGCAAGAGGTTCATCCAGCTGCAAGTGACCCTGATAATTACACCAGCAAGAGGTGCATCCTGCTGCATGTGTCCCTGATATTTACAGTGGCAAGAGGTGCATCCAGCTGCAGGTGACCCTGATAATTACATCAGCCAGAGGTGCATCCAGCTGCATGTGTCCCTGATAATTACTCTGGCAATAGGTGCATCCAACTTCAAGTATTTCTGATAATTACATTGGCAAGAGTTGTATCCAGCTGTATGTGTCCATGATAATTACACTGGCAAGAGGTGCATCCAGCTGCACGTATCCCTGATAAGTACTCTGGCAAGAGGTGTATCCAGCTGCACGTGTCCCTGATAATTACTCCGGCAAGAGGAACATCCAGCTACACGTGTCCCAGATAATTACTCTGGCAAGAATTACATCCAGCTGCAAGTGACCCTGATAATTACACCGGCCAGAGGTGCATCCAGCTGCATGTGTCCCTGATAATTAATCTGGCAAGATTTGCATCCAGCTGAACGTGTCCCTGATAATTACTCCGGCAAGAGGTGGATCCAGCTGCACGTGTCCCTGATAATTACTCCGGCAAGAGGTGCATCCAGCTGCACGGGTCCCTGATAATTAATCTGGCAAGAGGTGCATCCAGCTGCAAGTGACCCTGATAATTACACCGGCCAGAGGTGCATCCAGCTGCAAGTGAACCTTATAATTACAGCGGCAAGAGTTACATCCAGCTGCAAGTCACCCTGAGAATTACTCCGGCAAAAGGTGCATCCAGTTGCATGTGTCCCTGATAATTATTCCGGCAAGAGATGCATCCAGCTGCATGTATCCCTGATAATTACTCCGGCAAGAGTTGCATTCAGCTGCACATGTCCCTGATAATTACTCCGGCAAGAGGTGCATCCACCTGCATGTGTCCCTGATAATTACTCCGGCAAGAGGAGCATCCAGCTCCACGTGTCCCTGATAATTACTCCACCCTGATAATTACACTGGCCAGAGGAGCATCCAGCTGCATGTGTCCCTGATAATTACACTGGCAAGATTTGCATCCAGCTGAACGTGTCTCTGATAATTACTCTGGCAAGAGGTGCATCCAGCTGCAGGTGACCCTGATAATTACATCAGCCAGAGCTGCATCCAGCTGCAAGTGACCCTGATAATTACTACGGCAAGAGGTGCATCCAGCTGCACGTGTCCCTGATAATTACAAAGACAAGAGGTGTATACAGCTGCACATGTCCCTGATAATTACTCCGGCAAGAGGTGTATCCAGCTGCAAGTGACCCTGATAATTACACTGGCAAGAGGTGAATCCAGCTACACGTGTCCCAGATAATTACTCTGGCAAGAATTACATCCAGCTGCAAGTGACCCTGATAATTACACCGGCCAGAGATGCATCCAGCTGCATGTGTCCCTGATAATTAATCTGGCAAGATTTGCATCCAGCTGAACGTTTCCCTGATAATTACTCCGGCAAGAGGTGGATCCAGCTGCACGTGTCCCTGATAATTACTCCGGCAAGAGGTGCATCCAGCTGCATGGGTCCGTGATAATTACTCTGACAAGAGGTGCATCCAGCTGCAAGTGACCCTGATAATTGCACCGGCCAGAGGTGCATCCAGCTGCATGTGTCACTGATAATTAATCTGGCAATATTTGCATCCAGCTGAACGTGTCCCTGATAATTATTCCGGCAAGAGGTGCATCCATCTGCACGTGTCCCTGATAATTACTCTGGCAAGAGGTGCATCCAGCTGCACGTGTCCCTGATCATTACTATGGTAAGAGGTGCATCCAGCTGCAGGTGACCCTGATAATTACAGCGGCAAGAGTTACATCCAGCTGCAAGTGACCCTGAGAATTACTCCGGCAAGAGGTGCATCCAGCTACATGTGTCCCTGATAATTATTCCGGCAAGAGATGCATCCAGCTGCACATGTCCCTGATAATTACTCCGGCAAGAGGTGCATACAGCTACACGTGTCCCTGATAATTATTCCACCCTGATAATTACACCGGGCAGAGGTGCATCCAGCTGCATGTGTCCCTGATAATTACACTGGCAAGATTTGCATCCAGCTGCAGGTGACCCTGATAATTACATCATCCAGAGGTGCATCCAGCTGCATGTGTCCCTGATAATTACTCTGGCAAGAGATGCATCCAACTTCAAGTATCGCTGATAATTACACTGGCAAGAGTTGTATCCAGCTGTATGTGTCCATGATAATTACACTGGCAAGAGGTGCATCCAGCTGCACGTATCCCTGATAAGTACTCTGGCAAGAGGTGCATCGAGCTGCACGTGTCCCTGATAATTACTCCGGCAAGAGGTGCATCCAGCTGCAAGTGACACTGATAATTACACTGGCAAGAGGTGAATCCACCTACATGTGTCCCTGATAATTACACCGGCAAGAGGTTTATCCAGCTGCAAGTGACCCTGATAATTACACCAGCAAGAGGTGCATCCAGCTGCATGTGTCCCTGATAATTACTCCGGCAAGAGGAGCTTCCACCTACACTTGTCCCTGATAATTACTCCACCCTGATAATTACACCGGCCAGAGGTGCATCCAGCTGCATGTGTCCTTGATAATTACACTGGCAAGAATTGCATCCAGCTGCACGTGTCCCTGATAATGACTCCGGCAAGAGGTGCATCCAGCTGCAAGTGTCCCTGATAATTACTCTGGTAAGAGGTGCATCCAGCTGCAAGTGAACATTATAATTACACCGGCCAGAGTTGCATCCAGCTGCACGTGTCCCTGATAATTACTCCGGCAAGAGGTGCATCTAGCTGCATGTGTCCCTGATAATTACACTGGCAAGAGGTGCATCCAGCTGCACGTGACCCTGATAATTACATCAGCCAGAGGTGCATCCAGTTGCATTTGTCCCTGATAATTACTCTGGATAAGAGGTGCATCCAACTTCAAGTATCGCTGATAATTACACTGGCAAGAGTTGCATGAAGCTCTATGTGTCCATGATAATTACACTGGCAAGAGGTGCATCCAGCTCCACGTGTCCCTGATAATTAAAAAGACAAGAGGTGCATCAATCTGCACGTGTTCCTGATAATTACTCTGGCAAGAGGTGCATCCAGCTGCACGTGTCCCTGATCATTACTATGGTAAGAGGTGCATCCAGCTGCAGGTGACCCTGATAATTACACTGGCCAGAGGTGCATCCAGCTGCAAGTGAACCTTATAATTACAGCGGCAAGAGTTACATCCAGCTGCAAGTGACCCTGATAATTACTCCGGCAAGAGGTGCATCCAGCTGCATGTGTCCCTGATAATTATTCCGGCAAGAGATGCATCCAGCTGTACGTGTCCCTGATAATTACAGTGGCAAGAGGTGCATCCAGCTCCACGTTTCCCTGATAATGACTCCGGCAAGAGGTGCATCCAGCTGCAAGTGTCCCTGATAATTACTCTGGCAAGAGGTGCATCCACTGCAGGTGATCCTGATAATTACACCAGACAGAGGTGCATCCAGCTGCAAGTGACCCTGATAATTACTCCGGCAAGAGGTGCATCCAGCTGCACGTGTCCCTGATAATTACAAAGACAAGAGGTGCATCCAGCTGCACATGTCCCTGATAATTACTCCGGCAAGAGGTACATCCAGCTGCAGGTGACTCTGATAATTACATCAGCCAGAGGTTCGTCCAGCTGCATGTGTCCCTGATAATTACTCTGGATAAGAGGTGCATTAAACTACAAGTATCGCTGATAATTACACTGGCAAGAGTTGCATCCAGCTGTATGTGTCCATGATAATTACACTGGCAAGAGGTACATCCAGCTCCACGTGTCCCTGATAATTAAAAAGACAAGAGCTGCATCCATCTCCACGTGTCCCTGATAATTACTCTGGCAAGAGGTGCATCTAGCTGCACGTGTCCCTGATCATTACTATGGTAAGAGGTGCATCCAGCTGCAGGTGACCCTGATCATTACCCTGGCCAGAGGTGCATCCAGCTTCAAGTGAACCTTATAATTACAGCGGCAAGAGTTACATCCAGCTGCAAGTGACCCTGATAATTACTCCGTCAAGAGGTGCATCCAGCTGCATGTGTCCCTGATAATTATTCCGGCAAGAGATGCATCCAGCTGTACGTGTCCCTGATAATTACTCGGCAAGAGGTGCATCCAGCTGCATGTGTCCCTGATAATTACTCCGGCAAGAGGAGCATCCAGCTACACGTGTCCCTGATAATTACTCCACCCTGATAATTACACCGGCCAGAGGTGCATCCAGCTACATGTGTCCCTGATAATTACACTGGCAAGATTTGCATCCAGCTGAACGTGTCCCTGATAATTACTCCGGCAAGAGGTGCATCCAGCTGCAAGTGTCCCTGATAATTACTCTGGCAAGAGGTGCATCCAGCTGCAGGTGATCCTGATAATTACACCAGACAGAGGTGCATCCAGCTGCAAGTGACCCTGATAATTACTCCTGCAAGAGGTGCATCCAGCTGCACGTGTCCCTGATAAATACAAAGACACGAGGTGCGTCCAGCTGCACATGTCCCTGATAATTACTCCGGCAAGAGGTGCATCCAGCTGCAAGTGACCCTGATAATTACACTGGCAAGAGGTGAATCCAGCTGCACGAGTCCCTGATAATTATACCGGCAAGAGGTTCATCCAGCTGCAGGTGACCCTGATAATTACATCAGCCAGAGGTGCATCCAGCTGCATGTGTCCCTGATAATTACTCTGGCAAGAGGTGCATCCAAATTCAAGTATTGCTGATAATTGCATTGGCAAGAGTTGTATCCAGCTGTATGTGTCCATGATAATTACACTGGCAAGAGGTGCATCCAGCTGCACGTATCCCAGATAAGTACTCTGGCAAAAGGTGTATCCACTGCACGTATCCCTGATAATTACTCCGGCAAGAGGAACATCCAGCTACATGTGTCGCAGATAATTACACTGGCAAGAATTACATCCAGCTGCAAGTGACCCTGATAGTTACACCGGCCAGAGGTGCATCCAGCTGCATGTGTCCCTGATAATTAATCTGGCAAGATTTGCATCCAGCTGAACGTGTCCCTGATAATTACTCTGGCAAGAGGTGCATCCAGCTGCACGTGTCCCTGATAATTACTCTGGCAAGAGGTGCATCCAGCTGCAAGTGACCCTGATAATTACACCGGCCAGAGGTGCATCCAGCTGCATGTGTCCCTGATAATTACTCTGGCAAGAGGTGCATCCAGCTGCAGGTGACCCTGATAATTACATCAGCCAGAGGTGCATCCAGCTGCATGTGTCCCTGATAATTACTCTTGATAAGAGGTGCGTCCAACTTCAAGTATCGCTGATAATTACACTGGCAAGAGTTGCATGAATCTGTATGTGTCCATGATAATTACACTGGCAAGAGGTGCATCCAGCTGCAAGTGACCCTGATAATTACTCCGGCAAGAGGTGCATCCAGCTGCACGTGTCCCTGATAATTACAAAGACAAGAGGTGCATCCAGCTGCACATGTCCCTGATAATTACTCCGGCAAGAGGTGCATCCAGCTGCAAGTGACCCTGATAATTACACTGGCAAGAGGTGAATCCAGCTGCACGTGTCCCTGATAATTATACCGGCAAGAGGTTCATCCAGCTGCAAGTGACCCTGATAATTACACCAGCAAGAGGTGCATCCAGCTGCATGTGTCCCTGATAATTACAGTGGCAAGAGGTGCATCCAGCTGCAGGTGACCCTGATAATTACATCAGCCAGAGCTGCATCCAGCTGCAAGTGACCCTGATAATTACTCCGGCAAGAGGTGCATCCAGCTGCACGTGTCCCTGATAATGACTCCGGCAAAAGGTGCATCCAGCTGCAAGTGTCCCTGATAATTACTCTGGTAAGAGGTGCATCCAGCTGCAAGTGAACATTATAATTACACCGGCCAGAGTTGCATCCAGCTGCACGTGTCCCTGATAATTACTCCGGCAAGAGGTGCATCTAGCTGCATGTGTCCCTGATAATTACACTGGCAAGAGGTGCATCCAGCTGCACGTGACCCTGATAATTACATCAGCCAGAGGTGCATCCAGTTGCATGTGTCCCTGATAATTACTCTGGATAAGAGGTGCATCCAACTTCAAGTATCGCTGATAATTACACTGGCAAGAGTTGCATGAAGCTGTATGTGTCCATGATAATTACACTGGCAAGAGGTGCATCCAGCTCCACGTGTCCCTGATAATTAAAAAGTCAAGAGGTGCATCAATCTGCACGTGTTCCTGATAATTACTCTGGCAAGAGGTGCATCCAGCTGCACGTGTCCCTGATCATTACTATGTTAAGAGGTGCATCCAGCTGCAGGTGACCCTGATAACTACACTGGCCAGAGGTGCATCCAGCTGCAAGTGAACCTTATAATTACAGCGGCAAGAGTTACATCCAGCTGCAAGTGACCCTGATAATTACTCCGGCAAGAGGTGCATCCAGCTGCATGTGTCCCTGATAATTATTCCGGCAAGAGATGCATCCAGCTGTACGTGTCCCTGATAATTACAGTGGCAAGAGGTGCATCCAGCTCCACGTGTCCCTGATAATGACTCCGGCAAGAGGTGCATCCAGCTGCAAGTGTCCCTGATAATTACTCTGGCAAGAGGTGCATCCACTGCAGGTGACCCTGATAATTACATCAGCCAGAGGTGCGTCCAGCTGCATGTGTCCCTGATAATTACTCTGGATAAGATGTGCATCAAACTACAAGTATCGCTGATAATTACACTGGCAAGAGTTGCATCCAGCTGTATGTGTCCATGATAATTACACTGGCAAGAGGTACATCCAGCTCCACGTGTCCCTGATAATTAAAAAGACAAGAGCTGCATCCATCTCCACGTGTCCCTGATAATTACTCTGGCAAGAGGTGCATCCAGCTGCACGTGTCCCTGATCATTACTATGGTAAGAGGTGCATCCAGCTGCAGGTGACCCTGATCATTACCCTGGCCAGAGGTGCATCCAGCTTCAAGTGAACCTTATAATTACAGCGGCAAGAGTTACATCCAGCTGCAAGTGACCCTGATAATTACTCCGTCAAGAGGTGCATCCAGCTGCATGTGTCCCTGATAATTATTCCGGCAAGAGATGCATCCAGCTGTACGTGTCCCTGATAATTACTCGGCAAGAGGTGCATCCAGCTACATGTGTCCCTGATAATTACACTGGCAAGATTTGCATCCAGCTGAACGTGTCCCTGATAATTACTCCGGCAAGAGGTGCATCCAGCTGCAAGTGTCCCTGATAATTACTCTGGCAAGAGGTGCATCCAGCTGCAGGTGATCCTGATAATTACACCAGACAGAGGTGCATCCAGCTGCAAGTGACCCTAATAATTACTCCGGCAAGAGGTGCATCCAGCTGCAAGTGAACCTTATAATTACAGCGGCAAGAGTTACATCCAGCTGCAAGTGACCCTGATAATTACTCCGGCAAGAGGTGCATCCAGCTGCATGTGTCCCTGATAATTATTCCGGCAAGAGATGCATCCAGCTGTACGTGTCCCTGATAATTACAGTGGCAAGAGGTGCATCCAGCTCCACGTGTCCCTGATAATGACTCCGGCAAGAGGTGCATCCAGCTGCAAGTGTCCCTGATAATTACTCTGGCAAGAGGTGCATCCACTGCAGGTGACCCTGATAATTACATCAGCCAGAGGTGCGTCCAGCTGCACGTGTCCCTGATAATTACAAAGACAAGAGGTGCATCCAGCTGCACATGTCCCTGATAATTACTCCGGCAAGAGGTGCATCCAGCTGCAAGTGACCCTGATAATTACACTGGCAAGAGGTGAATCCAGCTGCACGTGTCCCTGATAATTATACCGGCAAGAGGTTCATCCAGCTGCAAGTGACCCTGACAATTACACCAGCAAAAGGTGCATCCAGCTGCATGTGTCCCTGATAATTACAGTGGCAAGAGGTGCATCCAGCTGCAAGTGACCCTGATAATTACTCCTGCAAGTCGTGCATCCAGCTGCACGTGTCCCTGATAATTACAAAGACAAGAGGTGCATCCAGCTGCACATGTCCCTGATAATTACTCCGGCAAGAAGTGTATCCAGCTGCAAGTGACCCTGATAATTACACTGGCAAGAGGTGAATCCAGCTGCACGTGTCCCTGATAATTATACCGGCAAGAGGTTCATCCAGCTGCAAGTGACACTGATAATTACACCAGCAAGAGGTGCATCCAGCTGCATGTGTCCCTGATAATTACAGTGGCAAGAGGTGCATCCAGCTGCAGGTGACCCTGATAATTACATCAGCCAGAGCTGCATCCAGCTGCAAGTGACCCTGATAATTACTCCGGCAAGAGGTGCATCCAGCTGCACGTGTCCCTGATAAATACAAAGACAAGAGGTGTCTACTGCTGCACATGTCCCTGATAATTACTCCGGCAAGAGGTGTATCCATCTGCAAGTGACCCTGATAATTACACTGGCAAGAGGTGAATCCAGCTACACGTGTCCCAGATAATTACTCTGGCAAGAATTACATCCAGCTGCAAGTGACCCTGAAATTACACCGGCCAGAGGTGCATCCAGCTGCATGTGTCCCTGATAATTAATCTGGCAAGATTTGCATCCAACTGAACGTTTCCCTGATAATTACTCCGGCAAGAGGTGGATCCAGCTGCACGTGTCCCTGATAATTACTCTGGCAAGAGGTGCATCCAGCTGCACGGGTCCCTGATAATTACTCTGGCAAGAGGTTCATCCAGCTGCAAGTGACCCTGATAATTACACCGGCCAGAGGTGCATCCAGCTGCATGTGTCCCTGATAATTAATCTGGCAATATTTGCATCCAGCTGAACGTGTGCCTGATAATTACTCCGGAAAGAGGTGCATCCATCTGCACGTGTCCCTGATAATTACTCTAGCAAGAGGTGCATCCAGCTCCACGTGTCCCTGATCATTACTATGGTAAGAAGTGCATCCAGCTGCAGGTGACCCTGATAATTACTCTGACAAGAGGTGCATCCAGCTGCAAGTGACCCTGATAATTACACCGGCCAGAGGTGCATCCAGCTGCATGTGTCACTGATAATTAATCTGGCAATATTTGCATCCAGCTGAACGTGTCCCTGATAATTACTCCGGCAAGAGGTGCATCCATCTGCACGTGTCCCTGATAATTACTCTGGCAAGAGGTGCATCCAGCTGCACGTGTCCCTGATCATTACTATGGTAAGAGGTGCATCCAGCTGCAGGTGACCCTGATAATTACAGCGGCAAGAGTTACATCCAGCTGCAAGTGACCCTGAGAATTACTCCGGCAAGAGGTGCATCCAGCTACATGTGTCCCTGATAATTACTCCGGCAAGAGATGCATCCAGCTACACGTGTCCCTGATAATTATTCCACCCTGATAATTACACCGGGCAGAGGTGCATCCAGCTGCATGTGTCCCTGATAATTACACTGGCAAGATTTGCATCCAGCTGCAGGTGACCCTGATAATTACATCATCCAGAGGTGCATCCAGCTGCATGTGTCCCTGATAATTACTCTGGCAAGAGATGCATCCAACTTCAAGTATCGCTGATAATTACACTGGCAAGAGTTGTATCCAGCTGTATGTGTCCATGATAATTACACTGGCAAGAGGTGCATCCAGCTGCACGTATCCCTGATAAGTACTCTGGCAAGAGGTGCATCGAGCTGCACGTGTCCCTGATAATTACTCCGGCAAGAGGTGCATCCAGCTGCAAGTGACACTGATAATTACACTGGCAAGAGGTGAATCCACCTACATGTGTCCCTGATAATTACACCGGCAAGAGGTTTATCCAGCTGCAAGTGACCCTGATAATTACACCAGCAAGAGGTGCATCCAGCTGCATGTGTCCCTGATAATTACTCCGGCAAGAGGAGCTTCCACCTACACTTGTCCCTGATAATTACTCCACCCTGATAATTACACCGGCCAGAGGTGCATCCAGCTGCATGTGTCCTTGATAATTACACTGGCAAGAATTGCATCCAGCTGCACGTGTCCCTGATAATGACTCCGGCAAGAGGTGCATCCAGCTGCAAGTGTCCCTGATAATTACTCTGGTAAGAGGTGCATCCAGCTGCAAGTGAACATTATAATTACACCGGCCAGAGTTGCATCCAGCTGCACGTGTCCCTGATAATTACTCCGGCAAGAGGTGCATCTAGCTGCATGTGTCCCTGATAATTACACTGGCAAGAGGTGCATCCATCTGCACGTGTCCCTGATAATTACTCTGGCAAGAGGTGCATCCAGCTGCACGTGTCCCTGATCATTACTATGGTAAGAGGTGCATCCAGCTGCAGGTGACCCTGATAATTACAGCGGCAAGAGTTACATCCAGCTGCAAGTGACCCTGAGAATTACTCCGGCAAGAGGTGCATCCAGCTACATGTGTCCCTGATAATTATTCCGGCAAGAGATGCATCCAGCTGCACATGTCCCTGATAATTACTCCGGCAAGAGGTGCATGCAGCTACACGTGTCCCTGATAATTATTCCACCCTGATAATTACACCGGGCAGAGGTGCATCCAGCTGCATGTGTCCCTGATAATTACACTGGCAAGATTTGCATCCAGCTGCAGGTGACCCTGATAATTACATCATCCAGAGGTGCATCCAGCTGCATGTGTCCCTGATAATTACTCTGGCAAGAGATGCATCCAACTTCAAGTATCGCTGATAATTACACTGGCAAGAGTTGTATCCAGCTGTATGTGTCCATGATAATTACACTGGCAAGAGGTGCATCCAGCTGCACGTATCCCTGATAATTACTCCGGCAAGAGGTGCATCCAGCTGCAAGTGACACTGATAATTACACTGGCAAGAGGTGAATCGACCTACATGTGTCCCTGATAATTACACCGGCAAGAGGTTTATCCAGCTGCAAGTGACCCTGATAATTACACCAGCAAGAGGTGCATCCAGCTGCATGTGTCCCTGATAATTACTCCGGCAAGAGGAGCTTCCACCTACACTTGTCCCTGATAATTACTCCACCCTGATAATTACACCGGCCAGAGGTGCATCCAGCTGCATGTGTCCTTGATAATTACACTGGCAAGAATTGCATCCAGCTGCACGTGTCCCTGATAATGACTCCGGCAAGAGGTGCATCCAGCTGCAAGTGTCCCTGATAATTACTCTGGTAAGAGGTGCATCCAGCTGCAAGTGAACATTATAATTACACCGGCCAGAGTTGCATCCAGCTGCACGTGTCCCTGATAATTACTCCGGCAAGAGGTGCATCCAGCTGCATGTGTCCCTGATAATTACACTGGCAAGAGGTGCATCCAGCTGCACGTGACCCTGATAATTACATCAGCCAGAGGTGCATCCAGTTGCATTTGTCCCTGATAATTACTCTGGATAAGAGGTGCATCCAACTTCAAGTATCGCTGATAATTACACTGGCAAGAGTTGCATGAAGCTCTATGTGTCCATGATAATTACACTGGCAAGAGGTGCATCCAGCTCCACGTGTCCCTGATAATTAAAAAGACAAGAGGTGCATCAATCTGCACGTGTTCCTGATAATTACTCTGGCAAGAGGTGCATCCAGCTGCACGTGTCCCTGATCATTACTATGGTAAGAGGTGCATCCAGCTGCAGGTGACCCTGATAATTACACTGGCCAGAGGTGCATCCAGCTGCAAGTGAACCTTATAATTACAGCGGCAAGAGTTACATCCAGCTGCAAGTGACCCTGATAATTACTCCGGCAAGAGTTGCATCCAGCTGCATGTGTCCCTGATAATTATTCCGGCAAGAGATGCATCCAGCTGTACGTGTCCCTGATAATTACAGTGGCAAGAGGTGCATCCAGCTCCACGTTTCCCTGATAATGACTCCGGCAAGAGGTGCATCGAGCTGCAAGTGTCCCTGATAATTACTCTGGCAAGAGGTGCATCCACTGCAGGTGATCCTGATAATTACACCAGACAGAGGTGCATCCAGCTGCAAGTGACCCTGATAATTACTCCGTCAAGAGGTGCATCCAGCTGCACGTGTCCCTGATAATTACAAAGACAAGAGGTGCATCCAGCTGCACATGTCCCTGATAATTACTCCGGCAAGAGGTACATCCAGCTGCAGGTGACTCTGATAATTACATCAGCCAGAGGTTCGTCCAGCTGCATGTGTCCCTGATAATTACTCTGGATAAGAGGTGCATCAAACTACAAGTATCGCTGATAATTACACTGGCAAGAGTTGCATCCAGCTGTATGTGTCCATGATAATTACACTGGCAAGAGGTACATCCAGCTCCACGTGTCCCTGATAATTAAAAAGACAAGAGCTGCATCCATCTCCACGTGTCCCTGATAATTACTCTGGCAAGAGGTGCATCCAGCTGCACGTGTCCCTGATCATTACTATGGTAAGAGGTGCATCCAGCTGCAGGTGACCCTGATCATTACCCTGGCCAGAGGTGCATCCAGCTTCAAGTGAACCTTATAATTACAGCGGCAAGAGTTACATCCAGCTGCAAGTGACCCTGATAATTACTCCGTCAAGAGGTGCATCCAGCTGCATGTGTCCCTGATAATTATTCCGGCAAGAGATGCATCCAGCTGTACGTGTCCCTGATAATTACTCGGCAAGAGGTGCATCCAGCTGCATGTGTCCCTGATAATTACTCCGGCAAGAGGAGCATCCAGCTACACGTGTCCCTGATAATTACTCCACCCTGATAATTACACCGGCCAGAGGTGCATCCAGCTACATGTGTCCCTGATAATTACACTGGCAAGATTTGCATCCAGCTGAACGTGTCCCTGATAATTACTCCGGCAAGAGGTGCATCCAGCTGCAAGTGTCCCTGATAATTACTCTGGCAAGAGGTGCATCCAGCTGCAGGTGATCCTGATAATTACACCAGACAGAGGTGCATCCAGCTGCAAGTGACCCTGATAATTACTCCGGTAAGAGGTGCATCCAGCTGCACTTGTCCCTGATAATTACAAAGACACGAGGTGCGTCCAGCTGCACATGTCCCTGATAATTACTCCGGCAAGAGGTGCATCCAGCTGCAAGTGACCCTGATAATTACACTGGCAAGAGGTGAATCCAGCTGCACGTGTCCCTGATAATTATACCGGCAAGAGGTTCATCCAGCTGCAGGTGACCTAATAATTACATCAGCCAGAGGTGCATCCAGCTGCATGTGTCCCTGATAATTACTCTGGCAAGAGGTGCATCCAAATTCAAGTATTGCTGATAATTGCATTGGCAAGAGTTGTATCCAGCTGTATGTGTCCATGATAATTACACTGGCAAGAGGTGCATCCAGCTGCACGTATCCCAGATAAGTACTCTGGCAAAAGGTGTATCCACTGCACGTATCCCTGATAATTACTCCGGCAAGAGGAACATCCAGCTACATGTGTCGCAGATAATTACACTGGCAAGAATTACATCCAGCTGCAAGTGACCCTGATAGTTACACCGGCCAGAGGTGCATCCAGCTGCATGTGTCCCTGATAATTAATCTGGCAAGATTTGCATCCAGCTGAACGTGTCCCTCATAATTACTCTGGCAAGAGGTGCATCCAGCTGCACGTGTCCCTGATAATTACTCTGGCAAGAGGTGCATCCAGCTGCAAGTGACCCTGATAATTACACCGGCCAGAGGTGCATCCAGCTGCATGTGTCCCTGATAATTACTCTGGCAAGAGGTGCATCCAGCTGCAGGTGACCCTGATAATTACATCAGCCAGAGGTGCATCCAGCTGCATGTGTCCCTGATAATTACTCTTGATAAGAGGTGCATCCAACTTCAAGTATCGCTGATAATTACACTGGCAAGAGTTGCATGAATCTGTATGTGTCCATGATAATTACACTGGCAAGAGGTGCATCCAGCTGCAAGTGACCCTGATAATTACTCCGGCAAGAGGTGCATCCAGCTGCACGTGTCCCTGATAATTACAAAGACAAGAGGTGCATCCAGCTGCACATGTCCCTGATAATTACTCCGGCAAGAGGTGTATCCAGCTGCAAGTGACCCTGATAATTACACTGGCAAGAGGTGAATCCAGCTGCACGTGTCCCTGATAATTATACCGGCAAGAGGTTCATCCAGCTGCAAGTGACCTTGATAATTACACCAGCAAGAGGTGCATCCAGCTGCATGTGTCCCTGATAATTACAGTGGCAAGAGGTGCATCCAGCTGCAGGTGACCCTGATAATTACATCAGCCAGAGCTGCATCCAGCTGCAAGTGACCCTGATAATTACTCCGGCAAGAGGTGCATCCAGCTGCACGTGTCCCTGATAATGACTCCGGCAAAAGGTGCATCCAGCTGCAAGTGTCCCTGATAATTACTCTGGTAAGAGGTGCATCCAGCTGCAAGTGAACATTATAATTACACCGGCCAGAGTTGCATCCAGCTGCACGTGTCCCTGATAATTACTCCGGCAAGAGGTGCATCAAGCTGCATGTGTCCCTGATAATTACACTGGCAAGAGGTGCATCCAGCTGCACGTGACCCTGATAATTACATCAGCCAGAGGTGCATCCAGTTGCATGTGTCCCTGATAATTACTCTGGATAAGAGGTGCATCCAACTTCAAGTATCGCTGATAATTACACTGGCAAGAGTTGCATGAAGCTGTATGTGTCCATGATAATTACACTGGCAAGAGGTGCATCCAGCTCCACGTGTCCCTGATCATTACTATGTTAAGAGGTGCATCCAGCTGCAGGTGACCCTGATAATTACACTGGCCAGAGGTGCATCCAGCTGCAAGTGAACCTTATAATTACAGCGGCAAGAGTTACATCCAGCTGCAAGTGACCCTGATAATTACTCCGGCAAGAGGTGCATCCAGCTGCATGTGTCCATGATAATTATTCCGGCAAGAGATGCATCCAGCTGTACGTGTCCCTGATAATTACAGTGGCAAGAGGTGCATCCAGCTCCACGTGTCCCTGATAATGACTCCGGCAAGAGGTGCATCCAGCTGCAAGTGTCCCTGATAATTACTCTGGCAAGAGGTGCATCCACTGCAGGTGACCCTGATAATTACATCAGCCAGAGGTGCGTCCAGCTGCATGTGTCCCTGATAATTACTCTGGATAAGATGTGCATCAAACTACAAGTATCGCTGATAATTACACTGGCAAGAGTTGCATCCAGCTGTATGTGTCCATGATAATTACACTGGCAAGAGGTACATCCAGCTCCACGTGTCCCTGATAATTAAAAAGACAAGAGCTGCATCCATCTCCACGTGTCCCTGATAATTACTCTGGCAAGAGGTGCATCCAGCTGCACGTGTCCCTGATCATTACTATGGTAAGAGGTGCATCCAGCTGCAGGTGACCCTGATCATTACCCTGGCCAGAGGTGCATCCAGCTTCAAGTGAACATTATAATTACAGCGGCAAGAGTTACATCCAGCTGCAAGTGACCCTGATAATTACTCCGTCAAGAGGTGCATCCAGCTGCATGTGTCCCTGATAATTATTCCGGCAAGAGATGCATCCAGCTGTACGTGTCCCTGATAATTACTCGGCAAGAGGTGCATCCAGCTGCATGTGTCCCTGATAATTACTCCGGCAAGAGGAGCATCCAGCTACACGTGTCCCTGATAATTACTCCACCCTGATAATTACACCGGCCAGAGGTGCATCCAGCTACATGTGTCCCTGATAATTACACTGGCAAGATTTGCATCCAGCTGAACGTGTCCCTGATAATTACTCCGGCAAGAGGTGCATCCAGCTGCAAGTGTCCCTGATAATTACTCTGGCAAGAGGTGCATCCAGCTGCAGGTGATCCTGATAATTACACCAGACAGAGGTGCATCCAGCTGCAAGTGACCCTGATAATTACTCCGGCATAGGTGCATCCAGCTGCACGTGTCCCTGATAATTACAAAGACACGAGGTGCGTCCAGCTGCACATGTCCCTGATAATTACTCCGGCAAGAGGTGCATCCAGCTGCAAGTGACCCTGATAATTACACTGGCAAGAGGTGAATCCAGCTGCACGTGTCCCTGATAATTATACCGGCAAGAGGTTCATCCTGCTGCAAGTGACCCTGATAATTACACCAGCAAAAGGTGCATCCAGCTGCATGTGTCCCTGATAATTACAGTGGCAAGAGGTGCATCCAGCTGCAGGTGACCCTGATAATTACATCAGCCAGAGGTGCATCCAGCTGCATGTGTCCCTGATAATTACTCTGGCAAGAGGTGCATCCAAATTCAAGTATTGCTGATAATTGCATTGGCAAGAGTTGTATCCAGCTGTATGTGTCCATGATAATTACACTGGCAAGAGGTGCATCCAGCTGCACGTATCCCAGATAAGTACTCTGGCAAAAGGTGTATCCACTGCACGTATCCCTGATAATTACTCCGGCAAGGGGAACATCCAGCTACACGTGTCGCAGATAATTACACTGGCAAGAATTACATCCAGCTGCAAGTGACCCTGATAGTTACACCGGCCAGAGGTGCATCCAGCTGCATGTGTCCCTGATAATTAATCTGGCAAGATTTGCATCCAGCTGAACGTGTCCCTGATAATTACTCTGGCAAGAGGTGCATCCAGCTGCACGGGTCCCTGATAACTACTCTGGCAAGAGGTGCATTCAGCTGCAAGTGACCCTGATAATTACACCGGCCAGAGGTGCATCCAGCTGCATGTGTCCCTGATAATTACTCTGGCAAGAGGTGCATCCAGCTGCAGGTGACCCTGATAATTACATCAGCCAGAGGTGCATCCAGCTGCATGTGTCCCCGATAATTACTCTTGATAAGAGGTGCATCCAACTTCAAGTATCGCTGATAATTACACTGGCAAGAGTTGCATGAATCTGTATGTGTCCATGATAATTACACTGGCAAGAGGTGCATCCAGCTGCAAGTGACCCTGATAATTACTCCGGCAAGAGGTGCATCCAGCTGCACGTGTCCCTGATAATTACAAAGACAAGAGGTGCATCCAGCTGCACATGTCCCTGATAATTACTCCGGCAAGAGGTGTATCCAGCTGCAAGTGACCCTGATAATTACACTGGCAAGAGGTGAATCCAGCTGCACGTATCCCTGATAATTATAACGGCAAGAGGTTCATCCAGCTGCAAGTGACCCTGATAATTACACCAGCAAGAGGTGCATCCAGCTGCATGTGTCCCTGATAATTACAGTGGCAAGAGGTGCATCCAGCTGCAGGTGACCCTGATAATTACATCAGCCAGAGCTGCATCCAGCTGCAAGTGACCCTGATAATTACTCCGGCAAGAGGTGCATCCAGCTGCACGTGTCCCTGATAATGACTCCGGCAAAAGGTGCATCCAGCTGCAAGTGTCCCTGATAATTACACTGGTAAGAGGTGCATCCAGCTGCAAGTGAACATTATAATTACACCGGCCAGAGTTGCATCCAGCTGCACGTGTCCCTGATAATTACTCCGGCAAGAGGTGCATCTAGCTGCATGTGTCCCTGATAATTACACTGGCAAGAGGTGCATCCAGCTGCACGTGCCTTGATAATTACATCAGCCAGAGGTGCATCCAGTTGCATGTGTCCCTGATAATTACTCTGGATAAGAGGTGCATCCAACTTCAAGTATCGCTGATAATTACACTGGCAAGAGTTGCATGAAGCTGTATGTGTCCATGATAATTACACTGGCAAGAGGTGCATCCAGCTCCACGTGTCCCTGATAATTAAAAAGTCAAGAGGTGCATCAATCTGCACGTGTTCCTGATAATTACTCTGGCAAAAGGTGCATCCTGCTGCACGTGTCCCTGATCATTACTATCGTAAGAGGTGCATCCAGCTGCAGGTGACCCTGATAATTACACTGGCCAGAGGTGCATCCAGCTGCAAGTGAACCTTATAATTACAGCGGCAAGAGTTACATCCAGCTGCAAGTTACCCTGATAATTACTCCGGCAAGAGGTGCATCCAGCTGCATGTGTCCCTGATAATTATTCCGGCAAGAGATGCATCCAGCTGTACGTGTCCCTGATAATTACAGTGGCAAGAGGTGCATCCAGCTCCACGTGTCCCTGATAATGACTCCGGCAAGAGGTGCATCCAGCTGCAAGTGTCCCTGATAATTACTCTGGCAAGAGGTGCATCCACTGCAGGTGACCCTGATAATTACATCAGCCAGAGGTGCGTCCAGCTGCATGTGTCCCTGATAATTACTCTGGATAAGATGTGCATCAAACTACAAGTATCGCTGATAATTACACTGGCAAGAGTTGCATCCAGCTGTATGTGTCCATGATAATTACACTGGCAAGAGGTACATCCAGCTCCACGTGTCCCTGATAATTAAAAAGACAAGAGCTGCATCCATCTCCACGTGTCCCTGGTAATTACTCTGGCAAGAGGTGCATCCAGCTGCACGTGTCCCTGATCATTACTATGGTAAGAGGTGCATCCAGCTGCAGGTGACCCTGATAATTACCCTGGCCAGAGGTGCATCCAGCTTCAAGTGAACCTTATAATTACAGCGGTAAGAGTTACATCCAGCTGCAAGTGACCCTGATAATTACTCCGGCAAGAGGTGCATCCAGCTGCATGTGTCCCTGATAATTATTCCGGCAAGAGATGCATCCAGCTGTACGTGTCCCTGATAATTACTCGGCAAGAGGTGCATCCAGCTGCATGTGTCCCTGATAATTACTCCGGCAAGAGGAGCATCCAGCTACACGTGTCCCTGATAATTACTCCACCATGATAATTACACCGGCCAGAGGTGCATCCAGCTACATGTGTCCCTGATAATTACACTGGCAAGATTTGCATCCAGCTGAACGTGTCCCTGATAATTACTCCGGCAAGAGGTGCATCCAGCTGCAAGTGTCCCTGATAATTACTCTGGCAAGAGGTGCATCCAGCTGCAGGTGATCCTGATAATTACACCAGACAGAGGTGCATCCAGATGCAAGTGACCCTGATAATTACTCCGGCAAGAGGTGCATCCAGCTGCACGTGTCCCTGATAATTACAAAGACAAGAGGTGCATCCAGCTGCACATGTCCCTGATAATTACTCCGGCAAGAGGTGCATCCAGCTGCGTGACCCTGATAATTACACTGGCAAGAGGTGAATCCAGCTGCACGTGTCCCTGATAATTATACCGGCAAGAGGTTCATCCAGCTGCAAGTGACCCTGACAATTACACCAGCAAAAGGTGCATCCAGCTGCATGTGTCCCTGATAATTACAGTGGCAAGAGGTGCATCCAGCTGCAGGTGACCCTGATAATTACATCAGCCAGAGGTGCATCCAGCTTCATGTGTCCCTGATAATTACTCTGGCAAGAGGTGCATCCAAGTTCAAGTATTGCTGATAATTGCATTGGCAAGAGTTGTATCCAGCTGTATGTGTCCATGATAGTTACACTGGCAAGGGGTGCATCCAGCTGCACGTATCCCTGATAAGTACTCTGGCAAAAGATGTATCCAGCTGCACGTATCCCTGATAATTACTCCGGCAAGAGGAACATCCAGCTACACGTGTCGCAGATAATTACACTGGCAAGAATTACATCCAGCTGCAAGTGACCCTGATAATTACACTGGCCAGAGGTGCATCCAGCTGCATGTGTCCCTGATAATTAAGCTGGCAAGATTTGCATCCAGCTGAACGTGTCCCTGATAATTACTCTGGCAAGAGGTGCATCCAGCTGCACGGGTCCCTGATAATTACTCTGGCAAGAGGTGCATCCAGCTGCAAGTGACCCTGATAATTACACCGGCCAGAGGTGCATCCAGCTGCATGTGTCCCTGATAATTACACTGGCAAGAGGTGCATCCAGCTGCAGGTGACCCTGATAATTACATCAGCCAGAGGTGCATCCAGCTGCATGTGTCCCTGATAATTACTCTTGATAAGAGGTGCATCCAACTTCAAGTATCGCTGATAATTACACTGGCAAGAGTTGCATGAAGCTGTATGTGTCCATGATAATTACACTGGCAAGAGGTGCATCCAGCTGCAAGTGACCCTGATAATTACTCCTGCAAGACGTGCATCCAGCTGCACGTGTCCCTGATAAATACAAAGACAAGAGGTGCATCCAGCTGCACATGTCCCTGATAATTACTCCGGCAAGAAGTGTATCCAGCTGCAAGTGACCCTGATAATTACACTGGCAAGAGGTGAATCCAGCTGCACGTGTCCCTGATAATTATACCGGCAAGAGGTTCATCCAGCTGCAAGTGACACTGATAATTACACCAGCAAGAGGTGCATCCAGCTGCATGTGTCCCTGATAATTACAGTGGCAAGAGGTGCATCCAGCTGCAGGTGACCCTGATAATTACATCAGCCAGAGCTGCATCCAGCTGCAAGTGACCCTGATAATTACTCCGGCAAGAGGTGCATCCAGCTGCACGTGTCCCTGATAAATACAAAGACAAGAGATGTCTACAGCTGCACATGTCCCTAATAATTACTCCGGCAAGAGGTGTATCCATCTGCAAGTGACCCTGATAATTACACTGGCAAGTGGTGAATCCAGCTACACGTGTCCCAGATAATTACTCTGGCAAGAATTACATCCAGCTGCAAGTGACCCTGAAATTACACCGGCCAGAGGTGCATCCAGCTGCATGTGTCCCTGATAATTAATCTGGCAAGATTTGCATCCAGCTGAACGTTTCCCTGATAATTACTCCGGCAAGAGGTGGATCCAGCTGCACGTGTCCCTGATAATTACTCCGGCAAGAGGTGCATCCAGCTGCACGGGTCCCTGATAATTACTCTGGCAAGAGGTTCATCCAGCTGCAAGTGACCCTGATAATTACACCGGCCAGAGGTGCATCCAGCTGCATGTGTCCCTGATAATTAATCTGGCAATATTTGCATCCAGCTGAACGTGTCCCTGATAATTACTCCGGAAAGAGGTGCATCCATCTGCACGTGTCCCTGATAATTACTCTAGCAAGAGGTGCATCCAGCTGCACGTGTCCCTGATCATTACTATGGTAAGAAGTGCATCCAGCTGCAGGTGACCCTGATAATTACACTGGCCAGAGGTGCATCCAGCTGCAAGTGAACCTTATAATTGCAGCGGCAAGAGTTACATCCAGCTGCAAGTGACCCTGAGAATTACTCCGGCAAGAGGTGCATCCAGCTACATGTGTCCCTGATAATTATTCCGGCAAGAGATGCATCCAGCTGCACATGTCCCTGATAATTACTCCGGCAAGAGGTGCATCCAGCTACACGTGTCCCTGATAATTACAGTAGCAAGAGGTGCATCCAGCTGCACATGTCCCTGATAATTACTCCGGCAAGAGGTGCATCCAGCTGCATGTGTCCCTGATAATTACACTGGCAAGATTTGCATCCAGCTGCAGGTGACCCAGATAATTACATCAGCCAGAGGTGCATCCAGCTGCATGTGTCCCTGATAATTACTCTGGCAAGAGATGCATCCAAGTTCAAGTATCGCTGATAATTACACTGGCAAGAGTTGTATCCAGCTGTATGTGTCCATGATAATTACACTGGCAAGAGGTGCATCCAGCTGCACGTTTCCCTGATAAGTACTCTGGCAAGAGGTGCATCGAGCTGCACGGTTCCCTGATAATTACTCCGGCAAGAGGTGCATCCAGCTGCAAGTGACCCTGATAATTACACTGGCAAGAGGTGAATCCAACTACACGTGTCCCTTATAATTACACCGGCAAGTGCATCCAGCTGCATGTGTCCCTGATAATTACTCCGGCACAAGGAGCATCCACCTACACTTGTCCCTGATAATTACTCCACCCTGATAATTACACCGGCCAGAGGTGCATCCAGCTGCATGTGTCCTTGATAATTACACTGGCAAGATTTGCATCCAGCTGCACGTGTCCCTGATAATGACTCCGGCAAGAGGTGCATCCAGCTGCAAGTGTCTCTGATAATTACTCTGGTAAGAGGTGCATCCAGCTGCAAGTCAACATTATAATTACACCGGCCAGAGTTGCATCCAGCTGCACGTGTCCCTGATAATTACTCCGGCAAGAGGTGCATCCAGCTGCAGGTGACCGTGATAATTACATCAGCCAGAGGTGCATCCAGTTGCATGTGTCCCTGATAATTACTCTGGATAAGAGGTGCATCCAACTTCAAGTATCGCTGATAATTACACTGGCAAGAGTTGAATGAAGCTGTATGTGTCCATGATAATTACACTGGCAAGAGGTGCATCCAGCTCCACGTGTCCCTGATAATTAAAAAAGACAAGAGGTGCATCAATCTGCACGTGTTCCTGATAATTACTCTGGCAAGAGGTGCATCCAGCTGCACGTGTCCCTGATCATTACTATGGTAAGAGGTGCATCCAGCTGCAGGTGACCCTGATAATTACACTGGCCAGAGGTGCATCCAGCTGCAAGTGAACCTGATAATTACAGCGGCAAGAGTTACATCCAGCTGCAAGTGACCCTGATAATTACTCCGGCAAGAGGTGCATCCAGCTGCATGTGTCCCTGATAATTATTCCGGCAAGAGATGCATCCAGCTGTACGTGTCCCTGATAATTACAGTGGCAAGAGGTGCATCCAGCTCCACGTGTCCCTGATAATGACTCCGGAAAGAGGTGCATCCAGCTGCAAGTGTCCCTGATAATTACTCTGGCAAGAGGTGCATCCACTGCAGGTGACCCTGATAATTACATCAGCCAGAGGTGCGTCCAGCTGCATGTGTCCCTGATAATTTCTCTGGATAAGAGGTGCATCCAACTACAAGTATCGCTGATAATTACACTGGCAAGAGTTGCATCCATCAGTATGTGTCCATGATAATTACACTGGCAAGAGGTACATCCAGCTCCACGTGTCCCTGATAATTAAAAACACAAGAGCTGCATCCATCTCCACGTGTCCCTGATAATTACTCTGGCAAGAGGTGCATCCAGCTGCACTTGTCCCTGATCATTACTATGGTGCATCCAGCTGCAGGTGACCCTGATAATTACCCTGGCCAGAGGTGCATCCAGCTTCAAGTGAACCTTATAATTACAGCGGCAAGAGTTACATCCAGCTGCAAGTGACCCTGATAATTACTCCGGCAAGAGTTGCATCCAGCTGCATGTGTCCCTGATAATTATTCCGCCAAGAGATGCATCCAGCTGTACGTGTCCCTCATAATTACTCGGGCAAGAGGTGCATCCAGCTGCATGCGTCCCTGATAATTACTCCGGCAAGAGGTGTATCCAGCTGCAAGTGACCCTGATAATTACACTGGCAAGAGGTGAATCCAGCTGCACGTGTCCCTGATAATTATACCGGCAAGAGGTTCATCCAGCTGCAAGTGACCCTGATAATTACACCAGAAAGAGGTGCATCCAGCTGCATGTGTCCCTGATATTTACAGTGGCAAGAGGTGCATCCAGCTGCAGGTGACCCTGATAATTACATCAGCCAGAGGTGCATCCAGCTGCATGTGTCCCTGATAATTACAGTGGCAATAGGTGCATCCAACTTCAAGTATTGCTGTTAATTACATTGGCAAGAGTTGTATCCAGCTGTATGTGTCCATGATAATTACACTGGCAAGAGGTGCATCCAGCTGCACGTATCCCTGATAAGTACTCTGGCAAGAGGTGCATCGAGCTGCACGTGTCCCTGATAATTACTCCGGCAAGAGGTGCATCCAGCTGCAAGTGTCCCTGATAATTACTCTGGCAAGAGGTGCATACAGCTGCAGGTGATCCTGATAATTACACCAGACAGAGGTGCATCCAGATGCAAGTGACCCTGATAATTACTCCGGCAAGAGGTGCATCCAGCTGCACGTGTCCCTGATAATTACAAAGACAAGAGGTGCATCCAGCTGCACATGTCCCTGATAATTACTCCGGCAAGAGGTGCATCCAGCTGCAAGTGACCCTGATAATTACACTGGCAAGAGGTGAATCCAGCTGCACGTGTCCCTGATAATTATACCGGCAAGAGGTTCATCCAGCTGCAAGTGACCCTGACAATTACACCAGCAAAAGGTGCATCCAGCTGCATGTGTCCCTGATAATTACAGTGGCAAGAGGTGCATCCAGCTGCAGGTGACCCTGATAATTACATCAGCCAGAGGTGCATCCAGCTGCATGTGTCCCTGATAATTACTCTGGCAAGAGGTGCATCCAAGTTCAAGTATTGCTGATAATTGCATTGGCAAGAGTTGTATCCAGCTGTATGTGTCCATGATAATTACACTGGCAAGAGGTGCATCCAGCTGCACGTATCCCTGATAAGTACTCTGGCAAAAGATGTATACAGCTGCATGTGTCCATGATAATTACTCCGGCAAGAGGAACATCCAGCTATACGTGTCGCAGATAATTACACTGGCAAGAATTACATCCAGCTGCAAGTGACCCTGATAATTACACTGGCCAGAGGTGCATCCAGCTGCATGTGTCCCTGATAATTAATCTGGCAAGATTTGCATCCAGCTGAACGTGTCCCTGATAATTACTCTGGCAAGAGGTGCATCCAGCTGCACGGGTCCCTGATAATTACTCTGGCAAGAGGTGCATCCAGCTGCAAGTGACCCTGATAATTACACCGGCCAGAGGTGCATCCAGCTGCATGTGTCCCTGATAATTACACTGGCAAGAGGTGCATCCAGCTGCAGGTGACCCTGATAATTACATCAGCCAGAGGTGCATCCAGCTGCATGTGTCCCTGATAATTACTCTTGATAAGAGGTGCATCCAACTTCAAGTATCGCTGATAATTACACTGGCAAGAGTTGCATGAAGCTGTATGTGTCCATGATAATTACACTGGCAAGAGGTGCATCCAGCTGCAAGTGACCCTGATAATTACTCCTGCAAGACGTGCATCCAGCTGCACGTGTCCCTGATAATTACAAAGACAAGAGGTGCATCCAGCTGCACATGTCCCTGATAATTACTCCGGCAAGAAGTGTATCCAGCTGCAAGTGACCCTGATAATTACACTGGCAAGAGGTGAATCCAGCTGCACGTGTCCCTGATAATTATACCGGCAAGAGGTTCATCCAGCTGCAAGTGACACTGATAATTACACCAGCAAGAGGTGCATCCAGCTGCATGTGTCCCTGATAATTACAGTGGCAAGAGGTGCATCCAGCTGCAGGTGACCCTGATAATTACATCAGCCAGAGCTGCATCCAGCTGCAAGTGACCCTGATAATTACTCCGGCAAGAGGTGCATCCAGCTGCACGTGTCCCTGATAAATACAAAGACAAGAGGTGTCTACTGCTGCACATGTCCCTGATAATTACTCCGGCAAGAGGTGTATCCATCTGCAAGTGACCCTGATATTTACACTGGCAAGAGGTGAATCCAGCTACACGTGTCCCAGATAATTACTCTGGCAAGAATTACATCCAGCTGCAAGTGACCCTTAAATTACACCGGCCAGAGGTGCATCCAGCTGCATGTGTCCCTGATAATTAATCTGGCAAGATTTGCATCCAGCTGAACGTTTCCCTGATAATTACTCCGGCAAGAGGTGGATCCAGCTGCACGTGTCCCTGATAATTACTCTGGCAAGAGGTGCATCCAGCTGCACGGGTCCCTGATAATTACTCTGGCAAGAGGTTCATCCAGCTGCAAGTGACCCTGATAATTACACCGGCCAGAGGTGCATCCAGCTGCATGTGTCCCTGATAATTAATCTGGCAATATTTGCATCCAGCTGAACGTGTGCCTGATAATTACTCCGGAAAGAGGTGCATCCATCTGCACGTGTCCCTGATAATTACTCTAGCAAGAGGTGCATCCAGCTGCACGTGTCCCTGATCATTACTATGGTAAGAAGTGCATCCAGCTGCAGGTGACCCTGATAATTACTCTGACAAGAGGTGCATCCAGCTGCAAGTGACCCTGATAATTACACCGGCCAGAGGTGCATCCAGCTGCATGTGTCACTGATAATTAATCTGGCAATATTTGCATCCAGCTGAACGTGTCCCTGATAATTACTCCGGCAAGAGGTGCATCCATCTGCACGTGTCCCTGATAATTACTCTGGCAAGAGGTGCATCCAGCTGCACGTGTCCCTGATCATTACTATGGTAAGAGGTGCATCCAGCTGCAGGTGACCCTGATAATTACAGCGGCAAGAGTTACATCCAGCTGCAAGTGACCCTGAGAATTACTCCGGCAAGAGGTGCATCCAGCTACATGTGTCCCTGATAATTATTCCGGCAAGAGATGCATCCAGCTGCACATGTCCCTGATAATTACTCCGGCAAGAGGTGCATGCAGCTACACGTGTCCCTGATAATTATTCCACCCTGATAATTACACCGGGCAGAGGTGCATCCAGCTGCATGTGTCCCTGATAATTACACTGGCAAGATTTGCATCCAGCTGCAGGTGACCCTGATAATTACATCATCCAGAGGTGCATCCAGCTGCATGTGTCCCTGATAATTACTCTGGCAAGAGATGCATCCAACTTCAAGTATCGCTGATAATTACACTGGCAAGAGTTGTATCCAGCTGTATGTGTCCATGATAATTACACTGGCACGAGGTGCATCCAGCTGCACGTATCCCTGATAAGTACTCTGGCAAGAGGTGCATCGAGCTGCACGTGTCCCTGATAATTACTCCGGCAAGAGGTGCATCCAGCTGCAAGTGACACTGATAATTACACTGGCAAGAGGTGAATCCACCTACATGTGTCCCTGATAATTACACCGGCAAGAGGTTTATCCAGCTGCAAGTGACCCTGATAATTACACCAGCAAGAGGTGCATCCAGCTGCATGTGTCCCTGATAATTACTCCGGCAAGAGGAGCTTCCACCTACACTTGTCCCTGATAATTACTCCACCCTGATAATTACACCTGCCAGAGGTGCATCCAGCTGCATGTGTCCTTGATAATTACACTGGCAAGAATTGCATCCAGCTGCACGTGTCCCTGATAATGACTCCGGCAAGAGGTGCATCCAGCTGCAAGTGTCCCTGATAATTACTCTGGTAAGAGGTGCATCCAGCTGCAAGTGAACATTATAATTACACCGGCCAGAGTTGCATCCAGCTGCACGTGTCCCTGATAATTACTCCGGCAAGAGGTGCATCTAGCTGCATGTGTCCCTGATAATTACACTGGCAAGAGGTGCATCCAGCTGCACGTGACCCTGATAATTACATCAGCCAGAGGTGCATCCAGTTGCATTTGTCCCTGATAATTACTCTGGATAAGAGGTGCATCCAACTTCAAGTATCGCTGATAATTACACTGGCAAGAGTTGCATGAAGCTCTATGTGTCCATGATAATTACACTGGCAAGAGGTGCATCCAGCTCCACGTGTCCCTGATAATTAAAAAGACAAGAGGTGCATCAATCTGCACGTGTTCCTGATAATTACTCTGGCAAGAGGTGCATCCAGCTGCACGTGTCCCTGATCATTACTATGGTAAGAGGTGCATCCAGCTGCAGGTGACCCTGATAATTACACTGGCCAGAGGTGCATCCAGCTGCAAGTGAACCTTATAATTACAGCGGCAAGAGTTACATCCAGCTGCAAGTGACCCTGATAATTACTCCGGCAAGAGTTGCATCCAGCTGCATGTGTCCCTGATAATTATTCCGGCAAGAGATGCATCCAGCTGTACGTGTCCCTGATAATTACAGTGGCAAGAGGTGCATCCAGCTCCACGTTTCCCTGATAATGACTCCGGCAAGAGGTGCATCCAGCTGCAAGTGTCCCTGATAATTACTCTGTCAAGAGGTGCATCCACTGCAGGTGATCCTGATAATTACACCAGACAGAGGTGCATCCAGCTGCAAGTGACCCTGATAATTACTCCGGCAAGAGGTGCATCCAGCTGCAAGTGACCCTGATAATTACTCCGGCAAGAGGTGCATCCAGCTGCACGTGTCCCTGATAATTACAAAGACAAGAGGTGCATCCAGCTGCACATGTCCCTGATAATTACTCCGGCAAGAGGTACATCCAGCTGCAGGTGACTCTGATAATTACATCAGCCAGAGGTTCGTCCAGCTGCATGTGTCCCTGATAATTACTCTGGATAAGAGGTGCATCAAACTACAAGTATCGCTGATAATTACACTGGCAAGAGTTGCATCCAGCTGTATGTGTCCATGATAATTACACTGGCAAGAGGTACATCCAGCTCCACGTGTCCATGATAATTAAAAAGACAAGAGCTGCATCCATCTCCACGTGTCCCTGATAATTACTCTGGCAAGAGGTGCATCCAGCTGCACGTGTCCCTGATCATTACTATGGTAAGAGGTGCATCCAGCTGCAGGTGACCCTGATCATTACCCTGGCCAGAGGTGCATCCAGCTTCAAGTGAACCTTATAATTACAGCGGCAAGAGTTACATCCAGCTGCAAGTGACCCTGATAATTACTCCGTCAAGAGGTGCATCCAGCTGCATGTGTCCCTGATAATGATTCCGGCAAGAGATGCATCCAGCTGTACGTGTCCCTGATAATTACTCGGCAAGAGGTGCATCCAGCTGCATGTGTCCCTGATAATTACTCCGGCAAGAGGAGCATCCAGCTACACGTGTCCCTGATAATTACTCCACCCTGATAATTACACCGGCCAGAGGTGCATCCAGCTACATGTGTCCCTGATAATTACACTGGCAAGATTTGCATCCAGCTGAACGTGTCCCTGATAATTACTCCGGCAAGAGGTGCATCCAGCTGCAAGTGTCCCTGATAATTACTCTGGCAAGAGGTGCATCCAGCTGCAGGTGATCCTGATAATTACACCAGACAGAGGTGCATCCAGCTGCAAGTGACCCTGATAATTACTCCGGCAAGAGGTGCATCCAGCTGCACGTGTCCCTGATAATTACAAAGAAACGAGGTGCGTCCAGCTGCACATGTCCCTGATAATTACTCCGGCAAGAGGTGCATCCAGCTGCAAGTGACCCTGATAATTACACTGGCAAGAGGTGAATCCAGCTGCACGTGTCCCTGATAATTATACCGGCAAGAGGTTCATCCAGCTGCAGGTGACCCTGATAATTACATCAGCCAGAGGTGCATCCAGCTGCATGTGTCCCTGATAATTACTCTGGCAAGAGGTGCATCCAAATTCAAGTATTGCTGATAATTGCATTGGCAAGAGTTGTATCCAGCTGTATGTGTCCATGATAATTACACTGGGAAGAGGTGCATCCAGCTGCACGTATCCCAGATAAGTACTCTGGCAAAAGGTGTATCCACTGCACGTATCCCTGATAATTACTCCGGCAAGAGGAACATCCAGCTACATGCGTCGCAGATAATTACACTGGCAAGAATTACATCCAGCTGCAAGTGACCCTGATAGTTACACCGGCCAGAGGTGCATCCAGCTGCATGTGTCCCTGATAATTAATCTGGCAAGATTTGCATCCAGCTGAACGTGTCCCTCATAATTACTCTGGCAAGAGGTGCATCCAGCTGCACGTGTCCCTGATAATTCCTCTGGCAAGAGGTGCATCCAGCTGCAAGTGACCCTGATAATTACACCGGCCAGAGGTGCATCCAGCTGCATGTGTCCCTGATAATTACTCTGGCAAGAGGTGCATCCAGCTGCAGGTGACCCTGATAATTACATCAGCCAGAGGTGCATCCAGCTGCATGTGTCCCTGATAATTACTCTTGATAAGAGGTGCATCCAACTTCAAGTATCGCTGATAATTACACTGGCAAGAGTTGCATGAATCTGTATGTGTCCATGATAATTACACTGGCAAGAGGTGCATCCAGCTGCAAGTGACCCTGATAATTACTCCGGCAAGAGGTGCATCCAGCTGCACGTGTCCCTGATAATTACAAAGACAAGAGGTGCATCCAGCTGGACATGTCCCTGATAATTACTCCGGCAAGAGGTGTATCCAGCTGCAAGTGACCCTGATAATTACACTGGCAAGAGGTGAATCCAGCTGCACGTGTCCCTGATAATTATACCGGCAAGAGGTTCATCCAGCTGCAAGTGACCTTGATAATTACACCAGCAAGAGGTGCATCCAGCTGCATGTGTCCCTGATAATTACAGTGGCAAGAGGTGCATCCAGCTGCAGGTGACCCTGATAATTACATCAGCCAGAGCTGCATCCAGCTGCAAGTGACCCTGATAATTACTCCGGCAAGAGGTGCATCCAGCTGCACGTGTCCCTGATAATGACTCCGGCAAAAGGTGCATCCAGCTGCAAGTGTCCCTGATAATTACTCTGGTAAGAGGTGCATCCAGCTGCAAGTGAACATTATAATTACACCGGCCAGAGTTGCATCCAGCTGCACGTGTCCCTGATAATTACTCCGGCAAGAGGTGCATCTAGCTGCATGTGTCCCTGATAATTACACTGGCAAGTGGTGCATCCAGCTGCACGTGACCCTGATAATTACATCAGCCAGAGGTGCATCCAGTTGCATGTGTCCCTGATAATTACTCTGGATAAGAGGTGCATCCAACTTCAAGTATCGCTGATAATTACACTGGCAAGAGTTGCATGAAGCTGTATGTGTCCATGATAATTACACTGCCAAGAGGTGCATCCAGCTCCACGTGTCCCTGATCATTACTATGTTAAGAGGTGCATCCAGCTGCAGGTGACCCTGATAATTACACTGGCCAGAGGTGCATCCAGCTGCAAGTGAACCTTATAATTACAGCGGCAAGAGTTACATCCAGCTGCAAGTGACCCTGATAATTACTCCGGCAAGAGGTGCATCCAGCTGCATGTGTCCCTGATAATTATTCCGGCAAGAGATGCATCCAGCTGTACGTGTCCCTGATAATTACAGTGGCAAGAGGTGCATCCAGCTCCACGTGTCCCTGATAATGACTCCGGCAAGAGGTGCATCCAGCTGCAAGTGTCCCTGATAATTACTCTGGCAAGAGGTGCATCCACTGCAGGTGACCCTGATAATTACATCAGCCAGAGGTGCGTCCAGCTGCATGTGTCCCTGATAATTACTCTGGATAAGATGTGCATCAAACTACAAGTATCGCTGATAATTACACTGGCAAGAGTTGCATCCAGCTGTATGTGTCCATGATAATTACACTGGCAAGAGGTACATCCAGCTCCACGTGTCCCTGATAATTAAAAAGACAAGAGCTGCATCCATCTCCACGTGTCCCTGATAATTACTCTGGCAAGAGGTGCATCCAGCTGCACGTGTCCCTGATCATTACTATGGTAAGAGGTGCATCCAGCTGCAGGTGACCCTGATCATTACCCTGGCCAGAGGTGCATCCAGCTTCAAGTGAACCTTATAATTACAGCGGCAAGAGTTACATCCAGCTGCAAGTGACCCTGATAATTACTCCGTCAAGAGGTGCATCCAGCTGCATGTGTCCCTGATAATTATTCCGGCAAGAGATGCATCCAGCTGTACGTGTCCCTGATAATTACTCGGCAAGAGGTGCATCCAGCTGCATGTGTCCCTGATAATTACTCCGGCAAGAGGAGCATCCAGCTACACGTGTCCCTGATAATTACTCCACCCTGATAATTACACCGGCCAGAGGTGCATCCAGCTACATGTGTCCCTGATAATTACACTGGCAAGATTTGCATCCAGCTGAACGTGTCCCTGATAATTACTCCGGCAAGAGGTGCATCCAGCTGCAAGTGTCCCTGATAATTACTCTGGCAAGAGGTGCATCCAGCTGCAGGTGATCCTGATAATTACACCAGACAGAGGTGCATCCAGCTGCAAGTGACCCTGATAATTACTCCGGCATAGGTGCATCCAGCTGCACGTGTCCCTGATAATTACAAAGACACGAGGTGCGTCCAGCTGCACATGTCCCTGATAATTACTCCGGCAAGAGGTGCATCCAGCTGCAAGTGACCCTGATAATTACACTGGCAAGAGGTGAATCCAGCTGCACGTGTCCCTGATAATTATACCGGCAAGAGGTTCATCCTGCTGCAAGTGACCCTGATAATTACACCAGCAAAAGGTGCATCCAGCTGCATGTGTCCCTGATAATTACAGTGGCAAGAGGTGCATCCAGCTGCAGGTGACCCTGATAATTACATCAGCCAGAGGTGCATCCAGCTGCATGTGTCCCTGATAATTACTCTGGCAAGAGGTGCATCCAAATTCAAGTATTGCTGATAATTGCATTGGCAAGAGTTGTATCCAGCTGTATGTGTCCATGATAATTACACTGGCAAGAGGTGCATCCAGCTGCACGTATCCCAGATAAGTACTCTGGCAAAAGGTGTATCCACTGCACGTATCCCTGATAATTACTCCGGCAAGGGGAACATCCAGCTACACGTGTCGCAGATAATTACACTGGCAAGAATTACATCCAGCTGCAAGTGACCCTGATAGTTACACCGGCCAGAGGTGCATCCAGCTGCATGTGTCCCTGATAATTAATCTGGCAAGATTTGCATCCAGCTGAACGTGTCCCTGATAATTACTCTGGCAAGAGGTGCATCCAGCTGCACGGGTCCCTGATAACTACTCTGGCAAGAGGTGCATCCAGCTGCAAGTGACCCTGATAATTACACCGGCCAGAGGTGCATCCAGCTGCATGTGTCCCTGATAATTACTCTGGCAAGAGGTGCATCCAGCTGCAGGTGACCCTGATAATTACATCAGCCAGAGGTGCATCCAGCTGCATGTGTCCCCGATAATTACTCTTGATAAGAGGTGCATCCAACTTCAAGTATCGCTGATAATTACACTGGCAAGAGTTGCATGAATCTGTATGTGTCCATGATAATTACACTGGCAAGAGGTGCATCCAGCTGCAAGTGACCCTGATAATTACTCCGGCAAGAGGTGCATCCAGCTGCATGTGTCCCTGATAATTACAAAGACAAGAGGTGCATCCAGCTGCACATGTCCCTGATAATTACTCCGGCAAGAGGTGTATCCAGCTGCAAGTGACCCTGATAATTACACTGGCAAGAGGTGAATCCAGCTGCACGTATCCCTGATAATTATACCGGCAAGAGGTTCATCCAGCTGCAAGTGACCCTGATAATTACACCAGCAAGAGGTGCATCCAGCTGCATGTGTCCCTGATAATTACAGTGGCAAGAGGTGCATCCAGCTGCAGGTGACCCTGATAATTACATCAGCCAGAGCTGCATCCAGCTGCAAGTGACCCTGATAATTACTCCGGCAAGAGGTGCATCCAGCTGCACGTGTCCCTGATAATGACTCCGGCAAAAGGTGCATCCAGCTGCAAGTGTCCCTGATAATTACACTGGTAAGATTTGCATCCAGCTGAACGTGTCCCTGATAATTACTCCGGCAAGAGGTGCATCCAGCTGCAAGTGTCCCTGATAATTACTCTGGCAAGAGGTGCATCCAGCTGCAGGTGATCCTGATAATTACACCAGACAGAGGTGCATCCAGCTGCAAGTGACCCTGATAATTACTCCGGCAAGAGGTGCATCCAGCTGCACGTCTCCCTGATAATTACAAAGACACGAGGTGCGTCCAGCTGCACATGTCCCTGATAATTACTCCGGCAAGAGGTGCATCCAGCTGCAAGTGACCCTGATAATTACACTGGCAAGAGGTGAATCCAGCTGCACGTGTCCCTGATAATTATACCGGCAAGAGGTTCATCCAGCTGCAGGTGACCCTGATAATTACATCAGCCAGAGGTGCATCCAGCTGCATGTGTCCCTGATAATTACTCTGGCAAGAGGTGCATCCAAATTCAAGTATTGCTGATAATTGCATTGGCAAGAGTTGTATCCAGCTGTATGTGTCCATGATAATTACACTGGGAAGAGGTGCATCCAGCTGCACGTATCCCAGATAAGTACTCTGGCAAAAGGTGTATCCACTGCACGTATCCCTGATAATTACTCCGGCAAGAGGAACATCCAGCTACATGCGTCGCAGATAATTACACTGGCAAGAATTAAATCCAGCTGCAAGTGACCCTGATAGTTACACCGGCCAGAGGTGCATCCAGCTGCATGTGTCCCTGATAATTAATCTGGCAAGATTTGCATCCAGCTGAACGTGTCCCTCATAATTACTCTGGCAAGAGGTGCATCCAGCTGCACGTGTCCCTGATAATTCCTCTGGCAAGAGGTTCATCCAGCTGCAAGTGACCCTGATAATTACACCAGCAAGAGGTGCATCCAGCTGCATGTGTCCCTGATAATTACAGTGGCAAGAGGTGCATCCAGCTGCAGGTGACCCTGATAATTACATCAGCCAGAGCTGCATCCAGCTGCAAGTGACCCTGATAATTACTCCGGCAAGAGGTGCATCCAGCTGCACGTGTCCCTGATAATTACACCGGCCAGAGGTGCATCCAGCTACATGTGTCCCTGATAATTACACTGGCAAGATTTGCATCCAGCTGAACGTGTCCCTGATAATTACTCCGGCAAGAGGTGCATCCAGCTGCAAGTGTCCCTGATAATTACTCTGGCAAGAGGTGCATCCAGCTGCAGGTGATCCTGATAATTACACCAGACAGAGGTGCATCCAGCTGCAAGTGACCCTGATAATTACTCCGGCAAGAGGTGCATCCAGCTGCACGTGTCCCTGATAATTACAAAGACACGAGGTGCGTCCAGCTGCACATGTCCCTGATAATTACTCCGGCAAGAGGTGCATCCAGCTGCAAGTGACCCTGATAATTACACTGGCAAGAGGTGAATCCAGCTGCACGTGTCCCTGATAATTATACCGGCAAGAGGTTCATCCAGCTGCAGGTGACCCTGATAATTACATCAGCCAGAGGTGCATCCAGCTGCATGTGTCCCTGATAATTACTCTGGCAAGAGGTGCATCCAAATTCAAGTATTGCTGATAATTGCATTGGCAAGAGTTGTATCCAGCTGTATGTATGTGTCCATGATAATTACACTGGGAAGAGGTGCATCCAGCTGCACGTATCCCAGATAAGTACTCTGGCAAAAGGTGTATCCACTGCACGTATCCCTGATAATTACTCCGGCAAGAGGAACATCCAGCTACATGCGTCGCAGATAATTACACTGGCAAGAATTACATCCAGCTGCAAGTGACCCTGATAGTTACACCGGCCAGAGGTGCATCCAGCTGCATGTGTCCCTGATAATTAATCTGGCAAGATTTGCATCCAGCTGAACGTGTCCCTCATAATTACTCTGGCAAGAGGTGCATCCAGCTGCACGTGTCCCTGATAATTCCTCTGGCAAGAGGTGCATCCAGCTGCAAGTGACCCTGATAATTACACCGGCCAGAGGTGCATCCAGCTGCATGTGTCCCTGATAATTACTCTGGCAAGAGGTGCATCCAGCTGCAGGTGACCCTGATAATTACATCAGCCAGAGGTGCATCCAGCTGCATGTGTCCCTGATAATTACTCTTGATAAGAGGTGCATCCAACTTCAAGTATCGCTGATAATTACACTGGCAAGAGTTGCATGAATCTGTATGTGTCCATGATAATTACACTGGCAAGAGGTGCATCCAGCTGCAAGTGACCCTGATAATTACTCCGGCAAGAGGTGCATCCAGCTGCACGTGTCCCTGATAATTACAAAGACAAGAGGTGCATCCAGCTGGACATGTCCCTGATAATTACTCCGGCAAGAGGTGTATCCAGCTGCAAGTGACCCTGATAATTACACTGGCAAGAGGTGAATCCAGCTGCACGTGTCCCTGATAATTATACCGGCAAGAGGTTCATCCAGCTGCAAGTGACCTTGATAATTACACCAGCAAGAGGTGCATCCAGCTGCATTTGTCCCTGATAATTACAGTGGCAAGAGGTGCATCCAGCTGCAGGTGACCCTGATAATTACATCAGCCAGAGCTGCATCCAGCTGCAAGTGACCCTGATAATTACTCCGGCAAGAGGTGCATCCAGCTGCACGTGTCCCTGATAATGACTCCGGCAAAAGGTGCATCCAGCTGCAAGTGTCCCTGATAATTACTCTGGTAAGAGGTGCATCCAGCTGCAAGTGAACATTATAATTACACCGGCCAGAGTTGCATCCAGCTGCACGTGTCCCTGATAATTACTCCGGCAAGAGGTGCATCTAGCTGCATGTGTCCCTGATAATTACACTGGCAAGTGGTGCATCCAGCTGCACGTGACCCTGATAATTACATCAGCCAGAGGTGCATCCAGTTGCATGTGTCCCTGATAATTACTCTGGATAAGAGGTGCATCCAACTTCAAGTATCGCTGATAATTACACTGGCAAGAGTTGCATGAAGCTGTATGTGTCCATGATAATTACACTGCCAAGAGGTGCATCCAGCTCCACGTGTCCCTGATCATTACTATGTTAAGAGGTGCATCCAGCTGCAGGTGACCCTGATAATTACACTGGCCAGAGGTGCATCCAGCTGCAAGTGAACCTTATAATTACAGCGGCAAGAGTTACATCCAGCTGCAAGTGACCCTGATAATTACTCCGGCAAGAGGTGCATCCAGCTGCATGTGTCCCTGATAATTATTCCGGCAAGAGATGCATCCAGCTGTACGTGTCCCTGATAATTACAGTGGCAAGAGGTGCATCCAGCTCCACGTGTCCCTGATAATGACTCCGGCAAGAGGTGCATCCAGCTGCAAGTGTCCCTGATAATTACTCTGGCAAGAGGTGCATCCACTGCAGGTGACCCTGATAATTACATCAGCCAGAGGTGCGTCCAGCTGCATGTGTCCCTGATAATTACTCTGGATAAGATGTGCATCAAACTACAAGTATCGCTGATAATTACACTGGCAAGAGTTGCATCCAGCTGTATGTGTCCATGATAATTACACTGGCAAGAGGTACATCCAGCTCCACGTGTCCCTGATAATTAAAAAGACAAGAGCTGCATCCATCTCCACGTGTCCCTGATAATTACTCTGGCAAGAGGTGCATCCAGCTGCACGTGTCCCTGATCATTACTATGGTAAGAGGTGCATCCAGCTGCAGGTGACCCTGATCATTACCCTGGCCAGAGGTGCATCCAGCTTCAAGTGAACATTATAATTACAGCGGCAAGAGTTACATCCAGCTGCAAGTGACCCTGATAATTACTCCGTCAAGAGGTGCATCCAGCTGCATGTGTCCCTGATAATTATTCCGGCAAGAGATGCATCCAGCTGTACGTGTCCCTGATAATTACTCGGCAAGAGGTGCATCCAGCTGCATGTGTCCCTGATAATTACTCCGGCAAGAGGAGCATCCAGCTACACGTGTCCCTGATAATTACTCCACCCTGATAATTACACCGGCCAGAGGTGCATCCAGCTACATGTGTCCCTGATAATTACACTGGCAAGATTTGCATCCAGCTGAACGTGTCCCTGATAATTACTCCGGCAAGAGGTGCATCCAGCTGCAAGTGTCCCTGATAATTACTCTGGCAAGAGGTGCATCCAGCTGCAGGTGATCCTGATAATTACACCAGACAGAGGTGCATCCAGCTGCAAGTGACCCTGATAATTACTCCGGCATAGGTGCATCCAGCTGCACGTGTCCCTGATAATTACAAAGACACGAGGTGCGTCCAGCTGCACATGTCCCTGATAATTACTCCGGCAAGAGGTGCATCCAGCTGCAAGTGACCCTGATAATTACACTGGCAAGAGGTGAATCCAGCTGCACGTGTCCCTGATAATTATACCGGCAAGAGGTTCATCCTGCTGCAAGTGACCCTGATAATTACACCAGCAAAAGGTGCATCCAGCTGCATGTGTCCCTGATAATTACAGTGGCAAGAGGTGCATCCAGCTGCAGGTGACCCTGATAATTACATCAGCCAGAGGTGCATCCAGCTGCATGTGTCCCTGATAATTACTCTGGCAAGAGGTGCATCCAAATTCAAGTATTGCTGATAATTGCATTGGCAAGAGTTGTATCCAGCTGTATGTGTCCATGATAATTACACTGGCAAGAGGTGCATCCAGCTGCACGTATCCCAGATAAGTACTCTGGCAAAAGGTGTATCCACTGCACGTATCCCTGATAATTACTCCGGCAAGGGGAACATCCAGCTACACGTGTCGCAGATAATTACACTGGCAAGAATTACATCCAGCTGCAAGTGACCCTGATAGTTACACCGGCCAGAGGTGCATCCAGCTGCATGTGTCCCTGATAATTAATCTGGCAAGATTTGCATCCAGCTGAACGTGTCCCTCATAATTACTCTGGCAAGAGGTGCATCCAGCTGCACGTGTCCCTGATAATTCCTCTGGCAAGAGGTTCATCCAGCTGCAAGTGACCCTGATAATTACACCAGCAAGAGGTGCATCCAGCTGCATGTGTCCCTGATAATTACAGTGGCAAGAGGTGCATCCAGCTGCAGGTGACCCTGATAATTACATCAGCCAGAGCTGCATCCAGCTGCAAGTGACCCTGATAATTACTCCGGCAAGAGGTGCATCCAGCTGCACGTGTCCCTGATAATTACACCGGCCAGAGGTGCATCCAGCTACATGTGTCCCTGATAATTACACTGGCAAGATTTGCATCCAGCTGAACGTGTCCCTGATAATTACTCCGGCAAGAGGTGCATCCAGCTGCAAGTGTCCCTGATAATTACTCTGGCAAGAGGTGCATCCAGCTGCAGGTGATCCTGATAATTACACCAGACAGAGGTGCATCCAGCTGCAAGTGACCCTGATAATTACTCCGGCAAGAGGTGCATCCAGCTGCACGTGTCCCTGATAATTACAAAGACACGAGGTGCGTCCAGCTGCACATGTCCCTGATAATTACTCCGGCAAGAGGTGCATCCAGCTGCAAGTGACCCTGATAATTACACTGGCAAGAGGTGAATCCAGCTGCACGTGTCCCTGATAATTATACCGGCAAGAGGTTCATCCAGCTGCAGGTGACCCTGATAATTACATCAGCCAGAGGTGCATCCAGCTGCATGTGTCCCTGATAATTACTCTGGCAAGAGGTGCATCCAAATTCAAGTATTGCTGATAATTGCATTGGCAAGAGTTGTATCCAGCTGTATGTATGTGTCCATGATAATTACACTGGGAAGAGGTGCATCCAGCTGCACGTATCCCAGATAAGTACTCTGGCAAAAGGTGTATCCACTGCACGTATCCCTGATAATTACTCCGGCAAGAGGAACATCCAGCTACATGCGTCGCAGATAATTACACTGGCAAGAATTACATCCAGCTGCAAGTGACCCTGATAGTTACACCGGCCAGAGGTGCATCCAGCTGCATGTGTCCCTGATAATTAATCTGGCAAGATTTGCATCCAGCTGAACGTGTCCCTCATAATTACTCTGGCAAGAGGTGCATCCAGCTGCACGTGTCCCTGATAATTCCTCTGGCAAGAGGTGCATCCAGCTGCAAGTGACCCTGATAATTACACCGGCCAGAGGTGCATCCAGCTGCATGTGTCCCTGATAATTACTCTGGCAAGAGGTGCATCCAGCTGCAGGTGACCCTGATAATTACATCAGCCAGAGGTGCATCCAGCTGCATGTGTCCCTGATAATTACTCTTGATAAGAGGTGCATCCAACTTCAAGTATCGCTGATAATTACACTGGCAAGAGTTGCATGAATCTGTATGTGTCCATGATAATTACACTGGCAAGAGGTGCATCCAGCTGCAAGTGACCCTGATAATTACTCCGGCAAGAGGTGCATCCAGCTGCACGTGTCCCTGATAATTACAAAGACAAGAGGTGCATCCAGCTGGACATGTCCCTGATAATTACTCCGGCAAGAGGTGTATCCAGCTGCAAGTGACCCTGATAATTACACTGGCAAGAGGTGAATCCAGCTGCACGTGTCCCTGATAATTATACCGGCAAGAGGTTCATCCAGCTGCAAGTGACCTTGATAATTACACCAGCAAGAGGTGCATCCAGCTGCATTTGTCCCTGATAATTACAGTGGCAAGAGGTGCATCCAGCTGCAGGTGACCCTGATAATTACATCAGCCAGAGCTGCATCCAGCTGCAAGTGACCCTGATAATTACTCCGGCAAGAGGTGCATCCAGCTGCACGTGTCCCTGATAATGACTCCGGCAAAAGGTGCATCCAGCTGCAAGTGTCCCTGATAATTACTCTGGTAAGAGGTGCATCCAGCTGCAAGTGAACATTATAATTACACCGGCCAGAGTTGCATCCAGCTGCACGTGTCCCTGATAATTACTCCGGCAAGAGGTGCATCTAGCTGCATGTGTCCCTGATAATTACACTGGCAAGTGGTGCATCCAGCTGCACGTGACCCTGATAATTACATCAGCCAGAGGTGCATCCAGTTGCATGTGTCCCTGATAATTACTCTGGATAAGAGGTGCATCCAACTTCAAGTATCGCTGATAATTACACTGGCAAGAGTTGCATGAAGCTGTATGTGTCCATGATAATTACACTGCCAAGAGGTGCATCCAGCTCCACGTGTCCCTGATCATTACTATGTTAAGAGGTGCATCCAGCTGCAGGTGACCCTGATAATTACACTGGCCAGAGGTGCATCCAGCTGCAAGTGAACCTTATAATTACAGCGGCAAGAGTTACATCCAGCTGCAAGTGACCCTGATAATTACTCCGGCAAGAGGTGCATCCAGCTGCATGTGTCCCTGATAATTATTCCGGCAAGAGATGCATCCAGCTGTACGTGTCCCTGATAATTACAGTGGCAAGAGGTGCATCCAGCTCCACGTGTCCCTGATAATGACTCCGGCAAGAGGTGCATCCAGCTGCAAGTGTCCCTGATAATTACTCTGGCAAGAGGTGCATCCACTGCAGGTGACCCTGATAATTACATCAGCCAGAGGTGCGTCCAGCTGCATGTGTCCCTGATAATTACTCTGGATAAGATGTGCATCAAACTACAAGTATCGCTGATAATTACACTGGCAAGAGTTGCATCCAGCTGTATGTGTCCATGATAATTACACTGGCAAGAGGTACATCCAGCTCCACGTGTCCCTGATAATTAAAAAGACAAGAGCTGCATCCATCTCCACGTGTCCCTGATAATTACTCTGGCAAGAGGTGCATCCAGCTGCACGTGTCCCTGATCATTACTATGGTAAGAGGTGCATCCAGCTGCAGGTGACCCTGATCATTACCCTGGCCAGAGGTGCATCCAGCTTCAAGTGAACATTATAATTACAGCGGCAAGAGTTACATCCAGCTGCAAGTGACCCTGATAATTACTCCGTCAAGAGGTGCATCCAGCTGCATGTGTCCCTGATAATTATTCCGGCAAGAGATGCATCCAGCTGTACGTGTCCCTGATAATTACTCGGCAAGAGGTGCATCCAGCTGCATGTGTCCCTGATAATTACTCCGGCAAGAGGAGCATCCAGCTACACGTGTCCCTGATAATTACTCCACCCTGATAATTACACCGGCCAGAGGTGCATCCAGCTACATGTGTCCCTGATAATTACACTGGCAAGATTTGCATCCAGCTGAACGTGTCCCTGATAATTACTCCGGCAAGAGGTGCATCCAGCTGCAAGTGTCCCTGATAATTACTCTGGCAAGAGGTGCATCCAGCTGCAGGTGATCCTGATAATTACACCAGACAGAGGTGCATCCAGCTGCAAGTGACCCTGATAATTACTCCGGCATAGGTGCATCCAGCTGCACGTGTCCCTGATAATTACAAAGACACGAGGTGCGTCCAGCTGCACATGTCCCTGATAATTACTCCGGCAAGAGGTGCATCCAGCTGCAAGTGACCCTGATAATTACACTGGCAAGAGGTGAATCCAGCTGCACGTGTCCCTGATAATTATACCGGCAAGAGGTTCATCCTGCTGCAAGTGACCCTGATAATTACACCAGCAAAAGGTGCATCCAGCTGCATGTGTCCCTGATAATTACAGTGGCAAGAGGTGCATCCAGCTGCAGGTGACCCTGATAATTACATCAGCCAGAGGTGCATCCAGCTGCATGTGTCCCTGATAATTACTCTGGCAAGAGGTGCATCCAAATTCAAGTATTGCTGATAATTGCATTGGCAAGAGTTGTATCCAGCTGTATGTGTCCATGATAATTACACTGGCAAGAGGTGCATCCAGCTGCACGTATCCCAGATAAGTACTCTGGCAAAAGGTGTATCCACTGCACGTATCCCTGATAATTACTCCGGCAAGGGGAACATCCAGCTACACGTGTCGCAGATAATTACACTGGCAAGAATTACATCCAGCTGCAAGTGACCCTGATAGTTACACCGGCCAGAGGTGCATCCAGCTGCATGTGTCCCTGATAATTAATCTGGCAAGATTTGCATCCAGCTGAACGTGTCCCTGATAATTACTCTGGCAAGAGGTGCATCCAGCTGCACGGGTCCCTGATAACTACTCTGGCAAGAGGTGCATCCAGCTGCAAGTGACCCTGATAATTACACCGGCCAGAGGTGCATCCAGCTGCATGTGTCCCTGATAATTACTCTTGCAAGAGGTGCATCCAGCTGCAGGTGACCCTGATAATTACATCAGCCAGAGGTGCATCCAGCTGCATGTGTCCCCGATAATGACTCTTGATAAGAGGTGCATCCAACTTCAAGTATCGCTGATAATTACACTGGCAAGAGTTGCATGAATCTGTATGTGTCCATGATAATTACACTGGCAAGAGGTGCATCCAGCTGCAAGTGACCCTGATAATTACTCCGGCAAGAGGTGCATCCAGCTGCATGTGTCCCTGATAATTACAAAGACAAGAGGTGCATCCAGCTGCATGTGTCCCTGATAATTATTCCGGCAAGAGATGCATCCAGCTGTACGTGTCCCTGATAATTACAGTGGCAAGAGGTGCATCCAGCTCCACGTGTCCCTGATAATGACTCCGGCAAGAGGTGCATCCAGCTGCAAGTGTCCCTGATAATTACTCTGGCAAGAGGTGCATCCACTGCAGGTGACCCTGATAATTACATCAGCCAGAGGTGCGTCCAGCTGCATGTGTCCCTGATAATTACTCTGGATAAGATGTGCATCAAACTACAAGTATCGCTGATAATTACACTGGCAAGAGTTGCATCCAGCTGTATGTGTCCATGATAATTACACTGGCAAGAGGTACATCCAGCTCCACGTGTCCCTGATAATTAAAAAGACAAGAGCTGCATCCATCTCCACGTGTCCCTGATAATTACTCTGGCAAGAGGTGCATCCAGCTGCACGTGTCCCTGATCATTACTATGGTAAGAGGTGCATCCAGCTGCAGGTGACCCTGATCATTACCCTGGCCAGAGGTGCATCCAGCTTCAAGTGAACATTATAATTACAGCGGCAAGAGTTACATCCAGCTGCAAGTGACCCTGATAATTACTCCGTCAAGAGGTGCATCCAGCTGCATGTGTCCCTGATAATTATTCCGGCAAGAGATGCATCCAGCTGTACGTGTCCCTGATAATTACTCGGCAAGAGGTGCATCCAGCTGCATGTGTCCCTGATAATTACTCCGGCAAGAGGAGCATCCAGCTACACGTGTCCCTGATAATTACTCCACCCTGATAATTACACCGGCCAGAGGTGCATCCAGCTACATGTGTCCCTGATAATTACACTGGCAAGATTTGCATCCAGCTGAACGTGTCCCTGATAATTACTCCGGCAAGAGGTGCATCCAGCTGCAAGTGTCCCTGATAATTACTCTGGCAAGAGGTGCATCCAGCTGCAGGTGATCCTGATAATTACACCAGACAGAGGTGCATCCAGCTGCAAGTGACCCTGATAATTACTCCGGCATAGGTGCATCCAGCTGCACGTGTCCCTGATAATTACAAAGACACGAGGTGCGTCCAGCTGCACATGTCCCTGATAATTACTCCGGCAAGAGGTGCATCCAGCTGCAAGTGACCCTGATAATTACACTGGCAAGAGGTGAATCCAGCTGCACGTGTCCCTGATAATTATACCGGCAAGAGGTTCATCCTGCTGCAAGTGACCCTGATAATTACACCAGCAAAAGGTGCATCCAGCTGCATGTGTCCCTGATAATTACAGTGGCAAGAGGTGCATCCAGCTGCAGGTGACCCTGATAATTACATCAGCCAGAGGTGCATCCAGCTGCATGTGTCCCTGATAATTACTCTGGCAAGAGGTGCATCCAAATTCAAGTATTGCTGATAATTGCATTGGCAAGAGTTGTATCCAGCTGTATGTGTCCATGATAATTACACTGGCAAGAGGTGCATCCAGCTGCACGTATCCCAGATAAGTACTCTGGCAAAAGGTGTATCCACTGCACGTATCCCTGATAATTACTCCGGCAAGGGGAACATCCAGCTACACGTGTCGCAGATAATTACACTGGCAAGAATTACATCCAGCTGCAAGTGACCCTGATAGTTACACCGGCCAGAGGTGCATCCAGCTGCATGTGTCCCTGATAATTAATCTGGCAAGATTTGCATCCAGCTGAACGTGTCCCTCATAATTACTCTGGCAAGAGGTGCATCCAGCTGCACGTGTCCCTGATAATTCCTCTGGCAAGAGGTTCATCCAGCTGCAAGTGACCCTGATAATTACACCAGCAAGAGGTGCATCCAGCTGCATGTGTCCCTGATAATTACAGTGGCAAGAGGTGCATCCAGCTGCAGGTGACCCTGATAATTACATCAGCCAGAGCTGCATCCAGCTGCAAGTGACCCTGATAATTACTCCGGCAAGAGGTGCATCCAGCTGCACGTGTCCCTGATAATTACACCGGCCAGAGGTGCATCCAGCTACATGTGTCCCTGATAATTACACTGGCAAGATTTGCATCCAGCTGAACGTGTCCCTGATAATTACTCCGGCAAGAGGTGCATCCAGCTGCAAGTGTCCCTGATAATTACTCTGGCAAGAGGTGCATCCAGCTGCAGGTGATCCTGATAATTACACCAGACAGAGGTGCATCCAGCTGCAAGTGACCCTGATAATTACTCCGGCAAGAGGTGCATCCAGCTGCACGTGTCCCTGATAATTACAAAGACACGAGGTGCGTCCAGCTGCACATGTCCCTGATAATTACTCCGGCAAGAGGTGCATCCAGCTGCAAGTGACCCTGATAATTACACTGGCAAGAGGTGAATCCAGCTGCACGTGTCCCTGATAATTATACCGGCAAGAGGTTCATCCAGCTGCAGGTGACCCTGATAATTACATCAGCCAGAGGTGCATCCAGCTGCATGTGTCCCTGATAATTACTCTGGCAAGAGGTGCATCCAAATTCAAGTATTGCTGATAATTGCATTGGCAAGAGTTGTATCCAGCTGTATGTATGTGTCCATGATAATTACACTGGGAAGAGGTGCATCCAGCTGCACGTATCCCAGATAAGTACTCTGGCAAAAGGTGTATCCACTGCACGTATCCCTGATAATTACTCCGGCAAGAGGAACATCCAGCTACATGCGTCGCAGATAATTACACTGGCAAGAATTACATCCAGCTGCAAGTGACCCTGATAGTTACACCGGCCAGAGGTGCATCCAGCTGCATGTGTCCCTGATAATTAATCTGGCAAGATTTGCATCCAGCTGAACGTGTCCCTCATAATTACTCTGGCAAGAGGTGCATCCAGCTGCACGTGTCCCTGATAATTCCTCTGGCAAGAGGTGCATCCAGCTGCAAGTGACCCTGATAATTACACCGGCCAGAGGTGCATCCAGCTGCATGTGTCCCTGATAATTACTCTGGCAAGAGGTGCATCCAGCTGCAGGTGACCCTGATAATTACATCAGCCAGAGGTGCATCCAGCTGCATGTGTCCCTGATAATTACTCTTGATAAGAGGTGCATCCAACTTCAAGTATCGCTGATAATTACACTGGCAAGAGTTGCATGAATCTGTATGTGTCCATGATAATTACACTGGCAAGAGGTGCATCCAGCTGCAAGTGACCCTGATAATTACTCCGGCAAGAGGTGCATCCAGCTGCACGTGTCCCTGATAATTACAAAGACAAGAGGTGCATCCAGCTGGACATGTCCCTGATAATTACTCCGGCAAGAGGTGTATCCAGCTGCAAGTGACCCTGATAATTACACTGGCAAGAGGTGAATCCAGCTGCACGTGTCCCTGATAATTATACCGGCAAGAGGTTCATCCAGCTGCAAGTGACCTTGATAATTACACCAGCAAGAGGTGCATCCAGCTGCATTTGTCCCTGATAATTACAGTGGCAAGAGGTGCATCCAGCTGCAGGTGACCCTGATAATTACATCAGCCAGAGCTGCATCCAGCTGCAAGTGACCCTGATAATTACTCCGGCAAGAGGTGCATCCAGCTGCACGTGTCCCTGATAATGACTCCGGCAAAAGGTGCATCCAGCTGCAAGTGTCCCTGATAATTACTCTGGTAAGAGGTGCATCCAGCTGCAAGTGAACATTATAATTACACCGGCCAGAGTTGCATCCAGCTGCACGTGTCCCTGATAATTACTCCGGCAAGAGGTGCATCTAGCTGCATGTGTCCCTGATAATTACACTGGCAAGTGGTGCATCCAGCTGCACGTGACCCTGATAATTACATCAGCCAGAGGTGCATCCAGTTGCATGTGTCCCTGATAATTACTCTGGATAAGAGGTGCATCCAACTTCAAGTATCGCTGATAATTACACTGGCAAGAGTTGCATGAAGCTGTATGTGTCCATGATAATTACACTGCCAAGAGGTGCATCCAGCTCCACGTGTCCCTGATCATTACTATGTTTAGAGGTGCATCCAGCTGCAGGTGACCCTGATAATTACACTGGCCAGAGGTGCATCCAGCTGCAAGTGAACCTTATAATTACAGCGGCAAGAGTTACATCCAGCTGCAAGTGACCCTGATAATTACTCCGGCAAGAGGTGCATCCAGCTGCATGTGTCCCTGATAATTATTCCGGCAAGAGATGCATCCAGCTGTACGTGTCCCTGATAATTACAGTGGCAAGAGGTGCATCCAGCTCCACGTGTCCCTGATAATGACTCCGGCAAGAGGTGCATCCAGCTGCAAGTGTCCCTGATAATTACTCTGGCAAGAGGTGCATCCACTGCAGGTGACCCTGATAATTACATCAGCCAGAGGTGCGTCCAGCTGCATGTGTCCCTGATAATTACTCTGGATAAGATGTGCATCAAACTACAAGTATCGCTGATAATTACACTGGCAAGAGTTGCATCCAGCTGTATGTGTCCATGATAATTACACTGGCAAGAGGTACATCCAGCTCCACGTGTCCCTGATAATTAAAAAGACAAGAGCTGCATCCATCTCCACGTGTCCCTGATAATTACTCTGGCAAGAGGTGCATCCAGCTGCACGTGTCCCTGATCATTACTATGGTAAGAGGTGCATCCAGCTGCAGGTGACCCTGATCATTACCCTGGCCAGAGGTGCATCCAGCTTCAAGTGAACATTATAATTACAGCGGCAAGAGTTACATCCAGCTGCAAGTGACCCTGATAATTACTCCGTCAAGAGGTGCATCCAGCTGCATGTGTCCCTGATAATTATTCCGGCAAGAGATGCATCCAGCTGTACGTGTCCCTGATAATTACTCGGCAAGAGGTGCATCCAGCTGCATGTGTCCCTGATAATTACTCCGGCAAGAGGAGCATCCAGCTACACGTGTCCCTGATAATTACTCCACCCTGATAATTACACCGGCCAGAGGTGCATCCAGCTACATGTGTCCCTGATAATTACACTGGCAAGATTTGCATCCAGCTGAACGTGTCCCTGATAATTACTCCGGCAAGAGGTGCATCCAGCTGCAAGTGTCCCTGATAATTACTCTGGCAAGAGGTGCATCCAGCTGCAGGTGATCCTGATAATTACACCAGACAGAGGTGCATCCAGCTGCAAGTGACCCTGATAATTACTCCGGCATAGGTGCATCCAGCTGCACGTGTCCCTGATAATTACAAAGACACGAGGTGCGTCCAGCTGCACATGTCCCTGATAATTACTCCGGCAAGAGGTGCATCCAGCTGCAAGTGACCCTGATAATTACACTGGCAAGAGGTGAATCCAGCTGCACGTGTCCCTGATAATTATACCGGCAAGAGGTTCATCCTGCTGCAAGTGACCCTGATAATTACACCAGCAAAAGGTGCATCCAGCTGCATGTGTCCCTGATAATTACAGTGGCAAGAGGTGCATCCAGCTGCAGGTGACCCTGATAATTACATCAGCCAGAGGTGCATCCAGCTGCATGTGTCCCTGATAATTACTCTGGCAAGAGGTGCATCCAAATTCAAGTATTGCTGATAATTGCATTGGCAAGAGTTGTATCCAGCTGTATGTGTCCATGATAATTACACTGGCAAGAGGTGCATCCAGCTGCACGTATCCCAGATAAGTACTCTGGCAAAAGGTGTATCCACTGCACGTATCCCTGATAATTACTCCGGCAAGGGGAACATCCAGCTACACGTGTCGCAGATAATTACACTGGCAAGAATTACATCCAGCTGCAAGTGACCCTGATAGTTACACCGGCCAGAGGTGCATCCAGCTGCATGTGTCCCTGATAATTAATCTGGCAAGATTTGCATCCAGCTGAACGTGTCCCTGATAATTACTCTGGCAAGAGGTGCATCCAGCTGCACGGGTCCCTGATAACTACTCTGGCAAGAGGTGCATCCAGCTGCAAGTGACCCTGATAATTACACCGGCCAGAGGTGCATCCAGCTGCATGTGTCCCTGATAATTACTCTTGCAAGAGGTGCATCCAGCTGCAGGTGACCCTGATAATTACATCAGCCAGAGGTGCATCCAGCTGCATGTGTCCCCGATAATGACTCTTGATAAGAGGTGCATCCAACTTCAAGTATCGCTGATAATTACACTGGCAAGAGTTGCATGAATCTGTATGTGTCCATGATAATTACACTGGCAAGAGGTGCATCCAGCTGCAAGTGACCCTGATAATTACTCCGGCAAGAGGTGCATCCAGCTGCATGTGTCCCTGATAATTACAAAGACAAGAGGTGCATCCAGCTGCACATGTCCCTGATAATTACTCCGGCAAGAGGTGTATCCAGCTGCAAGTGACCCTGATAATTACACTGGCAAGAGGTGAATCCAGCTGCACGTATCCCTGATAATTATACCGGCAAGAGGTTCATCCAGCTGCAAGTGACCCTGATAATTACACCAGCAAGAGGTGCATCCAGCTGCATGTGTCCCTGATAATTACAGTGGCAAGAGGTGCATCCAGCTGCAGGTGACCCTGATAATTACATCAGCCAGAGCTGCATCCAGCTGCAAGTGACCCTGATAATTACTCCGGCAAGAGGTGCATCCAGCTGCACGTGTCCCTGATAATGACTCCGGCAAAAGGTGCATCCAGCTGCAAGTGTCCCTGATAATTACACTGGTAAGAGGTGCATCCAGCTGCAAGTGAACATTATAATTACACCGGCCAGAGTTGCATCCAGCTGCACGTGTCCCTGATAATTACTCCGGCAAGAGGTGCATCTAGCTGCATGTGTCCCTGATAATTACACTGGCAAGAGGTGCATCCAGCTGCACGTGCCCTGATAATTACATCAGCCAGAGGTGCATCCAGTTGCATGTGTCCCTGATAATTACTCTGGATAAGAGGTGCATCCAACTTCAAGTATCGCTGATAATTACACTGGCAAGAGTTGCATGAAGCTGTATGTGTCCATGATAATTACACTGGCAAGAGGTGCATCCAGCTCCACGTGTCCCTGATAATTAAAATGTCAAGAGGTGCATCAATCTGCACGTGTTCCTGATAATTACTCTGGCAAAAGGTGCATCCTGCTGCACGTGTCCCTGATCATTACTATCGTAAGAGGTGCATCCAGCTGCAGGTGACCCTGATAATTACACTGGCCAGAGGTGCATCCAGCTGCAAGTGAACCTTATAATTACAGCGGCAAGAGTTACATCCAGATGCAAGTTACCCTGATAATTACTCCGGCAAGAGGTGCATCCAGCTGCATGTGTCCCTGATAATTATTCCGGCAAGAGATGCATCCAGCTGTACGTGTCCCTGATAATTACAGTGGCAAGAGGTGCATCCAGCTCCACGTGTCCCTGATAATGACTCCGGCAAGAGGTGCATCCAGCTGCAAGTGTCCCTGATAATTACTCTGGCAAGAGGTGCATCCACTGCAGGTGACCCTGATAATTACATCAGCCAGAGGTGCGTCCAGCTGCATGTGTCCCTGATAATTACTCTGGATAAGATGTGCATCAAACTACAAGTATCGCTGATAATTACACTGGCAAGAGTTGCATCCAGCTGTATGTGTCCATGATAATTACACTGGCAAGAGGTACATCCAGCTCCACGTGTCCCTGATAATTAAAAAGACAAGAGCTGCATCCATCTCCACGTGTCCCTGGTAATTACTCTGGCAAGAGGTGCATCCAGCTGCACGTGTCCCTGATCATTACTATGGTAAGAGGTGCATCCAGCTGCAGGTGACCCTGATAATTACCCTGGCCAGAGGTGCATCCAGCTTCAAGTGAACCTTATAATTACAGCGGCAAGAGTTACATCCAGCTGCAAGTGACCCTGATAATTACTCCGGCAAGAGGTGCATCCAGCTGCATGTGTCCCTGATAATTATTCCGGCAAGAGATGCATCCAGCTGTACGTGTCCCTGATAATTACTCGGCAAGAGGTGCATCCAGCTGCATGTGTCCCTGATAATTACTCCGGCAAGAGGAGCATCCAGCTACACGTGTCCCTGATAATTACTCCACCATGATAATTACACCGGCCAGAGGTGCATCCAGCTACATGTGTCCCTGATAATTACACTGGCAAGATTTGCATCCAGCTGAACGTGTCCCTGATAATTACTCCGGCAAGAGGTGCATCCAGCTGCAAGTGTCCCTGATAATTACTCTGGCAAGAGGTGCATCCAGCTGCAGGTGATCCTGATAATTACACCAGACAGAGGTGCATCCAGATGCAAGTGACCCTGATAATTACTCCGGCAAGAGGTGCATCCAGCTGCACGTGTCCCTGATAATTACAAAGACAAGAGGTGCATCCAGCTGCACATGTCCCTGATAATTACTCCGGCAAGAGGTGCATCCAGCTGCAAGTGACCCTGATAATTACACTGGCAAGAGGTGAATCCAGCTGCACGTGTCCCTGATAATTATACCGGCAAGAGGTTCATCCAGCTGCAAGTGACCCTGACAATTACACCAGCAAAAGGTGCATCCAGCTGCATGTGTCCCTGATAATTACAGTGGCAAGAGGTGCATCCAGCTGCAGGTGACCCTGATAATTACATCAGCCAGAGGTGCATCCAGCTTCATGTGTCCCTGATAATTACTCTGGCAAGAGGTGCATCCAAGTTCAAGTATTGCTGATAATTGCATTGGCAAGAGTTGTATCCAGCTGTATGTGTCCATGATAATTACACTGGCAAGAGGTACATCCAGCTGCACGTATACCTGATAAGTACTCTGGCAAAAGATGTATCCAGCTGCACGTATCCCTGATAATTACTCCGGCAAGAGGAACATCCAGCTACACGTGTCGCAGATAATTACACTGGCAAGAATTACATCCAGCTGCAAGTGACCCTGATAATTACACTGGCCAGAGGTGCATCCAGCTGCATGTGTCCCTGATAATTAATCTGGCAAGATTTGCATCCAGCTGAACGTGTCCCTGATAATTACTCTGGCAAGAGGTGCATCCAGCTGCACGGGTCCCTGATAATTACTCTGGCAAGAGGTGCATCCAGCTGCAAGTGACCCTGATAATTACACCGGCCAGAGGTGCATCCAGCTGCATGTGTCCCTGATAATTACACTGGCAAGAGGTGCATCCAGCTGCAGGTGACCCTGATAATTACATCAGCCAGAGGTGCATCCAGCTGCATGTGTCCCTGATAATTACTCTTGATAAGAGGTGCATCCAACTTCAAGTATCGCTGATAATTACACTGGCAAGAGTTGCATGAAGCTGTATGTGTCCATGATAATTACACTGGCAAGAGGTGCATCCAGCTGCAAGTGACCCTGATAATTACTCCTGCAAGACGTGCATCCAGCTGCACGTGTCCCTGATAAATACAAAGACAAGAGGTGCATCCAGCTGCACATGTCCCTGATAATTACTCCGGCAAGAAGTGTATCCAGCTGCAAGTGACCCTGATAATTACACTGGCAAGAGGTGAATCCAGCTGCACGTGTCCCTAATAATTATACCGGCAAGAGGTTCATCCAGCTGCAAGTGACACTGATAATTACACCAGCAAGAGGTGCATCCAGCTGCATGTGTCCCTGATAATTACAGTGGCAAGAGGTGCATCCAGCTGCAGGTGACCCTGATAATTACATCAGCCAGAGCTGCATCCAGCTGCAAGTGACCCTGATAATTACTCCGGCAAGAGGTGCATCCAGCTGCACGTGTCCCTGATAAATACAAAGACAAGAGGTGTCTACAGCTGCACATGTCCCTAATAATTACTCCGGCAAGAGGTGTATCCATCTGCAAGTGACCCTGATAATTACACTGGCAAGAGGTGAATCCAGCTACACGTGTCCCAGATAATTACTCTGGCAAGAATTACATCCAGCTGCAAGTGACCCTGAAATTACACCGGCCAGAGGTGCATCCAGCTGCATGTGTCCCTGATAATTAATCTGGCAAGATTTGCATCCAGCTGAACGTTTCCCTGATAATTACTCCGGCAAGAGGTGGATCCAGCTGCACGTGTCCCTGATAATTACTCCGGCAAGAGGTGCATCCAGCTGCACGGGTCCCTGATAATTACTCTGGCAAGAGGTTCATCCAGCTGCAAGTGACCCTGATAATTACACCGGCCAGAGGTGCATCCAGCTGCATGTGTCCCTGATAATTAATCTGGCAATATTTGCATCCAGCTGAACGTGTGCCTGATAATTACTCCGGAAAGAGGTGCATCCATCTGCACGTGTCCCTGATAATTACTCTAGCAAGAGGTGCATCCAGCTGCACGTGTCCCTGATCATTACTATGGTAAGAAGTGCATCCAGCTGCAGGTGACCCTGATAATTACACTGGCCAGAGGTGCATCCAGCTGCAAGTGAACCTTATAATTGCAGCGGCAAGAGTTACATCCAGCTGCAAGTGACCCTGAGAATTACTCCGGCAAGAGGTGCATCCAGCTACATGTGTCCCTGATAATTATTCCGGCAAGAGATGCATCCAGCTGCACATGTCCCTGATAATTACTCCGGCAAGAGGTGCATCCAGCTACACGTGTCCCTGATAATTACAGTGGCAAGAGGTGCATCCAGCTGCACATGTCCCTGATAATTACTCCGGCAAGAGGTGCATCCAGCTGCATGTGTCCCTGATAATTACACTGGCAAGATTTGCATCCAGCTGCAGGTGACCCAGATAATTACATCAGCCAGAGGTGCATCCAGCTGCATGTGTCCCTGATAATTACTCTGGCAAGAGATGCATCCAACTTCAAGTATCGCTGATAATTACACTGGCAAGAGTTGTATCCAGCTGTATGTGTCCATGATAATTACACTGGCAAGAGGTGCATCCAGCTGCACGTATCCCTGATAAGTACTCTGGCAAGAGGTGCATCGAGCTGCACGGTTCCCTGATAATTACTCCGGCAAGAGGTGCATCCAGCTGCAAGTGACCCTGATAATTACACTGGCAAGAGGTGAATCCAACTACACGTGTCCCTGATAATTACACCGGCAAGTGCATCCAGCTGCATGTGTCCCTGATAATTACTCCGGCACGAGGAGCATCCACCTACACTTGTCCCTGATAATTACTCCACCCTGATAATTACACCGGCCAGAGGTGCATCCAGCTGCATGTGTCCTTGATAATTACACTGGCAAGATTTGCATCCAGCTGCACGTGTCCCTGATAATGACTCCGGCAAGAGGTGCATCCAGCTGCAAGTGTCCCTGATAATTACTCTGGTAAGAGGTGCATCCAGCTGCAAGTCAACATTATAATTACACCGGCCAGGGTTGCATCCAGCTGCACGTGTCCCTGATAATTACTCCGGCAAGAGGTGCATCTAGCTGCATGTGTCCCTGAAAATTACACTGGCAAGAGGTGCATCCAGCTGCAGGTGACCGTGATAATTACATCAGCCAGAGGTGCATCCAGTTGCATGTGTCCCTGATAATTACTCTGGATAAGAGGTGCATCCAACTTCAAGTATCGCTGATAATTACACTGGCAAGAGTTGAATGAAGCTGTATGTGTCCATGATAATTACACTGGCAAGAGGTGCATCCAGCTCCACGTGTCCCTGATAATTAAAAAAGACAAGAGGTGCATCAATCTGCACGTGTTCCTGATAATTACTCTGGCAAGAGGTGCATCCAGCTGCACGTGTCCCTGATCATTACTATGGTAAGAGGTGCATCCAGCTGCAGGTGACCCTGATAATTACACTGGCCAGAGGTGCATCCAGCTGCAAGTGAACCTGATAATTACAGCGGCAAGAGTTACATCCAGCTGCAAGTGACCCTGATAATTACTCCGGCAAGAGGTGCATCCAGCTGCATGTGTCCCTGATAATTATTCCGGCAAGAGATGCATCCAGCTGTACGTGTCCCTGATAATTACAGTGGCAAGAGGTGCATCCAGCTCCACGTGTCCCTGATAATGACTCCGGAAAGAGGTGCATCCAGCTGCAAGTGTCCCTGATAATTACTCTGGCAAGAGGTGCATCCACTGCAGGTGACCCTGATAATTACATCAGCCAGAGGTGCGTCCAGCTGCATGTGTCCCTGATAATTTCTCTGGATAAGAGGTGCATCCAACTACAAGTATCGCTGATAATTACACTGGCAAGAGTTGCATCCATCAGTATGTGTCCATGATAATTACACTGGCAAGAGGTACATCCAGCTCCACGTGTCCCTGATAATTAAAAACACAAGAGCTGCATCCATCTCCACGTGTCCCTGATAATTACTCTGGCAAGAGGTGCATCCAGCTGCACTTGTCCCTGATCATTACTATGGTGCATCCAGCTGCAGGTGACCCTGATAATTACCCTGGCCAGAGGTGCATCCAGCTTCAAGTGAACCTTATAATTACAGCGGCAAGAGTTACATCCAGCTGCAAGTGACCCTGATAATTACTCCGGCAAGAGTTGCATCCAGCTGCATGTGTCCCTGATAATTATTCCGCCAAGAGATGCATCCAGCTGTACGTGTCCCTCATAATTACTCGGGCAAGAGGTGCATCCAGCTGCATGCGTCCCTGATAATTACTCCGGCAAGAGGTGTATCCAGCTGCAAGTGACCCTGATAATTACACTGGCAAGAGGTGAATCCAGCTGCACGTGTCCCTGATAATTATACCGGCAAGAGGTTCATCCAGCTGCAAGTGACCCTGATAATTACACCAGAAAGAGGTGCATCCAGCTGCATGTGTCCCTGATATTTACAGTGGCAAGAGGTGCATCCAGCTGCAGGTGACCCTGATAATTACATCAGCCAGAGGTGCATCCAGCTGCATGTGTCCCTGATAATTACAGTGGCAATAGGTGCATCCAACTTCAAGTATTGCTGTTAATTACATTGGCAAGAGTTGTATCCAGCTGTATGTGTCCATGATAATTACACTGGCAAGAGGTGCATCCAGCTGCACGTATCCCTGATAAGTACTCTGGCAAGAGGTGTATCCAGCTGCATGTGTCCCTGATAATTACTCCGGCAAGAGGAACATCCAGCTACACGTGTCCCAGATAATTACTCTGGCAAGAATTACATCCAGCTGCAAGTGACCCTGATAATTACACCGGCCAGAGGTGCAACCAGCTGCATGTGTCCCTGATAATTAATCTGGCAAGATTTGCATCCAGCTGAACGTGTCCCTGATAATTACTCCGGCAAGAGGTGGATCCAGCTGCACGTATCCCTGATAATTACTCCAGCAAGAGGTGCATCCAGCTGCACGGGACCCTGATAATTACTCTGGCAAGAGGTGCATCCAGCTGCAAGTGACCCTGATAATTACACCGGCCAGAGGTGCATCCAGCTGCATGTGTCCCTGATAATTACACTGGCCAGAGGTGCATCCAGCTGCATGTGTCCCTGATAATTATTCCGGCAAGAGATGCATCCAGCTGTACGTGTCCCTGATAATTACAGTGGCAAGAGGTGCATCCAGCTGCATGTGTCCCTAATAATTACTCTGGATAAGAGGTGCATCCAACTACAAGTATCGCTGATAATTACACTGGCAAGAGTTGCATCCAGCTGTATGTCTCCATGATAATTACACTGGCAAGAAATACATCCAGCTCCACGTGTCCCTAATAATTAAAAACACAAGAGCTGCATCCATCTCCACGTGTCCCTGATAATTACTCTGGCAAGAGGTGCATCCAGCTGCACGTGTCCCTGATCATTACTATGGTAAGAGCTGCATCCAGCTGCAGGTGACCCTGATAATTACCCTGGCCAGAGGTGCATCCAGCTTCAAGTGAACCTTATAATTACAGCGGCAAGAGTTACATCCAGCTGCAAGTGACCCTGATAATTACTCCGGCAAGAGGTGCATCCAGCTGCATGTGTCCCTTATAATTATTCCGGCAAGAGATGCATCCAGCTGTACGTGTCCCTGATAGTTACTCGGGCAAGAGGTGCATCCAGCTGCATGTGTCCCTGATAATTACTCCAGCAAGAGGTGCATCCAGGTTCACGTGTCCCTGATAATTACAAAGACAAGAGGTGCATCCAGCTGCACATGTCCCTGATAATTACTCCGGCAAGAGGTGTATCCAGCTGCAAGTGACCCAGATAATTACACTGGCAAGAGGTGAATCCAGATGCACGTGTAACTGATAATTATACCGGCAAGAGGTTCATCCAGCTGCAAGTGACCCTGATAATTACACCAGCAAGAGGTGCACCCTGCTGCATGTGTCCCTGATATTTACAGTGGCAAGAGGTGCATCCAGCTGCAGGTGACCCTGATAATTACATCAGCCAGAGGTGCATCCAGCTGCATGTGTCCCTGATAATTACTCTGGCAATAGGTGCATCCAACTTCAAGTATTGCTGATAATTACACTGGCAAGAGGTGTATCCAGCTGCACGTGTCCCTGATAATTACTCCGGCAAGAGGAACATCCAGCTACACGTGTCCCAGATAATTACTCTGGCAAGAATTACATCCAGCTGCAAGTGACCCTGATAATTACACCGGCCAGAGGTGCATCCAGCTGCATGTGTCCCTGATAATTAATCTGGCAAGATTTGCATCCAGCTGAACGTGTCCCTGATAATTACTCCGGCAAGAGGTGGATCCAGCTGCACGGGTCCCTGAAAATTACTCTGGCAAGAGGTGCATCCAGCTGCAAGTGACCCTGATAATTACACCGGCCAGAGGTGCATCCAGCTGCATGTGTCCCTGATAATTAATCTGGCAATATTTGCATCCAGCTGAACGTGTCCCTGATAATTACTCCGGCAAGAGGTGCATCCAGCTGCACGTGTCCCTGATAATTACTCTGGCAAGAGGTGCATCCAGCTGCACGTGTCCCTGATCATTACTATGGTAAGAGGTGCATCCAGCTGCAGGTGACCCTGATAATTACACTGGCCAGAGGTGCATCCAGCTGCAAGTGAACCTTATAATTACAGCGGCAAGAGTTACATCCAGCTGCAAGTCACCCTGAGAATTACTCCGGCAAGAGGTGCATCCAGCTGCATGTGTCCCTGATAATTATTCCGGCAAGAGATGCATCCAGCTGTGCGTGTCCCTGATAATTACAGTGGCAAGAGGTGCATCCAGCTGCACATGTCCCTGATAATTACTCCGGCAAGAGGTACATCCAGCTGCATGTGTCCCTGATAATTACTCCGGCAAGAGGAGCAACCAGCTACACGTGTCCCTGATAATTACTCCACCCTGATAATTACACCGGCCAGAGGTGCATCCAGCTGCATGTGTCCCTGATAATTACACTGGCAAGATTTGCATCCAGCTGCAGGTGACCCTGATAATTACATCAGCCAGAGGTGCATCCAGCTGCATGTGTCCCTGATAATTACTCTGGCAAGAGGTGCATCCAACTTCAAGTATCGCTGATAATTACACTGGCAAGAGTTTTATCCAACTGTATGTGTCCATGATAATTACTCTGGCAAGTGGTGCATCCAGCTGAACGTATCCCTTATAATTACAGCAGCAAGAGTTACATCCAGCTGCAAGTGACCCTGATAATTACTCCGGCAAGAGGTGAATCCAGCTGCATGTGTCCCTGATCATTACTCTGGCAAGTGGTGCATCCAGCTGAACGTATCCCTTATGATTACAGCGCCAAGAGTTACATCCAGCTGCAAGTGACCCTGATAATTACTCCGGCAAGAGGTGCATCCAGCTGCATTTATCCCTGTTAATTGTTCCGGCAAGAGTGCATCCAGCTGTACGTGTCCCTGATAATTACTCCGGCAAGAGGTGCATCCAGCTGCATGTATCACTGATAATTACTCCGGCAAGAGTTGCATCCAGCTGCACATGTCCCTGATAATTACTCCGGCAAGAGGTGCATCCACCTGCATGTGTCCCTGATAATTACTCCGGCAAGAGGAGCATCCAGCTACACGTGTCACTGATAATTACTCCACCCTGATAATTACACCGGCCAGAGGAGCATCCAGCTGCATGTGTCCCTGATAATTACACAGGCAAGATTTGCATCCAGCTGAACGTGTCCCTTATAATTACTCTGGCAAGAGGTGCATCCAGCTGCAGGTGACCCTGATAATTACATCAGACAGAGCTGCATCCAGCTGCAAGTGACCCTGATAATTACTCCGGCAAGAGGTGCATCCAGCTGCACGTGTCCCTGATAATTACAAAGACAAGAGGTGCATCCAGCTGCACATGTCCCTGATAATTACTCCGGCAAGAGGTGTATCCAGCTGCAAGTGACCCTGATAATTACACTGGCAAGAGGTGAATCCAGCTACACGTGTCCCAGATAATTACTCTGGCAAGAATTACATCCAGCTGCAAGTGACCCTGATAATTACACCGGCCAGTGGTGCATCCAGCTGCATGTGTCCCTGATAATTAATCTGGCAAGATTTGCATCCAGCTGAACGTTTCCCTGATAATTACTCCGGCAAGAGGTGGATCCAGCTGCACGTGTCCCTGATAATTACTCCGGCAAGAGGTGCATCCAGCTGCACGGGTCCCTGATAATTACTCTGGCAAGAGGTTCATCCAGCTGCAATTGACCCTGATAATTACACCGGCCAGAGGTGCATCCAGCTGCATGTGTCCCTGATAATTAATCTGGCAATATTTGCATCCAGCTGAACGTGTCCCTGATAATTACTCCGGCAAGAGGTGCATCCATGTGCACGTGTCCCTGATAATTACTCTGGCAAGAGATGCATCCAGCTGAACGTGTCCCTGATCATTACTATGGTAAGAGGTGAATCCAGCTGCAGGTGACCCTGATAATTACACTGGCCAGAGGTGCATCCAGTTGCAAGTGAACCTTATATTTACAGCGGCAAGAGTTACATCCAGCTGCAAGTGACCCTGAGAATTACTCCGGCAAGAGGTGCATCGAGCTGCATGTTTCCCTGATAATTATTCCGGCAAGAGATGCATCCAGCTGCACATGTCCCTGATAATTACTCCGGCAAGAGGTGCATCCAGCTACACGTGTCCCTGATAATTACTCCACCCTGATAATTACAGTGTCAAGAGGTGCATCCAGCTGCACATGTCCCTGATAATTACTCCGGCAAGAGGTGCATCCAGCTACACGTGTCCCTGATAATTACTCCACCCTGATAATTACACCGGCCAGAGGTGCATCCAGCTGCATGTGTCCCTGATAATTACACTGGCAAGATTTGCATGCAGCTGCAGGTGACCCTGATAATTACATCAGCTTGAGGTGCATCCAGCTGCATGTGTCCCTGATAATTACTCCGGCAAGAGGTGCATCCAGCTACACGTGTCCCTGATAATTACTCCACCCTGATAATTACACCGGCCAGAGGTGCATCCAGCTGCATGTGTCCCTGATAATTACACTGGCAAGATTTGCATGCAGCTGCAGGTGACCCTGATAATTACATCAGCTTGAGGTGCATCCAGCTGCATGTGTCCATGATAATTACACTGGCAAGAGGTGCATCCAGCTGCACGTATCCCTGATAAGTACTCTGGCAAGAGGTGCATCGAGCTGCAAGTGTCCCTGATAATTACTCCAGCAAGAGGTGCATCCAGCTGCAAGTGACCCTGATAATTACACTGGCAAGAGGTGAATCCAACTACACGTGTCCCAGATAATTACACCGGCAAGAGGTTTATCCAGCTGCAAGTGACCCTGATAATTACACCAGCAAGAGGTGCATCCAGCTGCATGTGTCCCTGATAATTACTCCGGCAAGAGGAGCATCTACCTACACTTGTCCCTGATAATTACTCCACCCTGATAATTACAGCGGCCAGAGGTGTATCCAGCTGCATGTGTCCTTGATAATTACACTGGCAAGATTTGCATCCAGCTGCACGTCTCCCTGATAATGACTCCGGCAAGAGGTGCATCCAGCTGCAAGTGAACATTATAATTACACCGGCCAGAGTTGCATCCAGCTGCACGTGTCCCTGATAATTACTCCGGCAAGAGGTGCATCTAGCTGCATGTGTCCCTGATAATTACACTGGCAAGAGGTGCATCCAGCTGCAGGTGACCCTGATAATTACATCAGCCAGAGGTGCATCCAGTTGCATGTGTCCCTGAAAATTACTCTGGATAAGAGGTGCATCCAACTTCAAGTATCGCTGATAATTACACTGGCAAGTGTTGCATGAAGCTGTATGTGTCCATGATAATTACACTGGCAAGAGGTGCATCCAGCTCCACGTGTCCCTGGTAATTAAAAATACAAGAGGTGCATCAATCTGCACGTGTTCCTGATAATTACTTGGTAAGAGGTGCATCCAGCTGCACGTGTCCCTGATCATTACTATGGTAAAAGGTGCATCCAGCTGCAGGTGACCCTGATAATTACACTGGCCAGAGGTGCATCCAGCTGCAAGTGAACCTTATAATTAGAGCGGCAAGAGTTACATCCAGCTGCAAGTGACCCTGATAATTACAAAGACAAGAGGTGCATCCAGCTGCATGTGTCCCTGATAATTATTCCGGCAAGAGATGCATCCAGCTGTACGTGTCCCTGATAATTACAGTGGCAAGAGGTGCATCCAGCTCGACGTGTCCCTGATAATGACTCCGGAAAGAGGTGCATCCAGCTGCAAGTGTCCCTGATAATTACTCTGGCAAGAGGTGCATCCACTGCAGGTGACCCTGATAATTACATCAGCCAGAGGTTCGTCCAGCTGCATGTGTCCCTGATAATTACTCTGGATAAGAGGTGCATCCAACTACAAGTATCGCTGATAATTACACTGGCAAGAGTTGCATCCAGCTGTATGTGTCCATGATAATTACACTGGCAAGAGATACATCCAGCTCCACGTGTCCCTGATAATTAAAAAGACAAGTGCTGCATTCATCTCCACGTGTCCCTGATAATTACTCTGGCAAGAGGTGCATCCAGCTGCAGGTCACCCTGATAATTACCCTGGCCAGAGGTGCATCCAGCTTCAAGTGAACCTTATAATTACAGCGGCAAGAGTTACATCCAGCTGCAAGTGACCCTGATAATTACTCCGGCAAGAGTTACATCCAGCTGCATGTGACCCTGATAATTACTCCGGCAAGAGGTGCATCCAGCTGCATGTGTCCCAGATAATTATTCCGGCAAAAGATGCATCCAGCTGTACGTGTCCCTGAAAATTACTCGGGCAAGAGGTGCATCCAGCTGCATGTGTCCCTGATATTTACTCCGGCAAGAGGAGCATCCAGCTACACGTGTCCCTGATAATTACTCCACCCTGATAATTACACCGGCCAGAGGTGCATCCAGCTGCAAGTGACCCTGATAATTACTCCGGCAAGAGGTGCATCCAGCTGCACGTGTCCCTGATAATTATACCGGCAAGAGGTTCATCCAGCTGCAAGTGACCCTGATAATTACACCAGCAAAAGGTGCATCCAGCTGCATGTGTCCCTGATAATTACAGTGGCAAGAGGTGCATCCAGCTACAGGTGACCCTGATAATTGCATCAGCCAGAGGTGCATCCCGCTGCATGTGTCCCTGATAATTACTCTGGCAAGAGGTGCATCCAACTTCAAGTATTGCTGATAATTGCATTGGCAAGAGTTGTATCCAGCTGTATGTGTACATGATAATTACACTGGCAAGAGGTGCATCCAGCTGCACGTATCCCTGATAAGTACTCTGGCAAGAGGTGTATCCAGCTGCACGTGTCCCTGATAATTACTCGGGCATGAGGAACATCCAGCTACACGTGTCCCTGATAATTACTCTGGCAAGAGGTGCATCCAACTTCAAGTATCGCTGATAATTACACTGGCAAGAGTTGTATCCAGCTGTATGTGTCCATGATAATTACTCTGGCAAGTGGTGCATCCAGCTGAACGTATCCCTTATAATTACAGCAGCAAGAGATACATCCAGCTGCAAGTGACCCTGATAATTACTCCGGCAAGAGGTGCATCCAGCTGCATGTGTCCCTGATAATTACTCTGGCAAGTGGTGCATCCAGCTGAACGTATCCCTTATAATTACAGCGCCAAGAGTTACATCCAGCTGCAAGTGACCCTGATAATTACTCCGGCAAGAGGTGCATCCAGCTGCATTTATCCCTATTAATTATTCCGGCAAGAGATGCATCCGGCTGTACGTGTCCCTGATAATTACTCCGGCAAGAGGTGCATCCAGCTGCATGTATCCCTGATAATTACTCCGGCAAGAGTTGCATCCAGCTGCACATGTCCCTGATAATTACTCCGGCAAGAGGTGCATCCACCTGCATGTGTCCCTGATAATTACTCCGGCAAGAGGAGCATCCAGCTACAATTGTCCCTGATAATTACTCCACCCTGATAATTACACCGGCCAGAGGTGCATCCAGCTGCATGTGTCCCTGATAATTACTCTGGCAAGAGGTGAATCCAGCTGCACGTGTCCCTGATAATTATACCGGCAAGAGGTTCATCCAGCTGCAAGTGACCCTGATAATTACACCAGCAAAAGGTGCATCCAGCTGCATGTGTCCCTGATAATTACAGTGGCAAGAGGTGTATCCAGCTGCACGTGTCCCTGATAATTACTCGGGCAAGAGGAACATCCAGCGACACGTGTCCCAGATAATTACTCTGGCAAGAATTACATCCAGCTGCAAGTGACGCTATAATTACACCGGCCAGAGGTGCATCCAGCTGCAAGTGTCCCTGATAATTATTCCGGCAAGAGATGCATCCAGCTGCATGTGTCCCTGATAATTACTCTGGCAAGTGGTGCATCCAGCTGAACGTATCCCTTATAATTACAGCGCCAAGAGTTACATCCAGCTGCAAGTGTCCCTGATAATTACTCCGGCAAGAGGTGCATCCAGCTGCATTTATCCCTATTAATTATTCCGGCAAGAGATGCATCCGGCTGTACGTGTCCCTGATAATTACTCCGGCAAGAGGTGCATCCAGCTGCATGTATCCCTGATAATTACTCCGGCAAGAGGTGCATCCAGCTGCACGTATCCCTGATAAGTACTCTGGCAAGAGGTGCATCGAGCTGCACGTGTACCTGATAATTACTCCAGCAAGAGGTGCATCCAGCTGCAAGTGACCCTGATAATTACACTGGCAAGAGGTGAATCCAACTACACGTGTCCCAGATAATTACACCGGCAAGAGGTTTATCCAGCTGCAAGTGACCCTGATAATTACACCAGCAAGAGGTGCATCCAGCTGCATGTGTCCCTGATAATTACTCCGGCAAGAGGAGCATCCACCTACACTTGTCCCTGATAATTACTCCACCCTGATAATTACAGCGGCCAGAGGTGCATCCAGCTGCATGTGTCCTTGATAATTACACTGGCAAGATTTGCATCCAGCTGCACGTCTCCCTGATAATGACTCCGGCAAGAGGTGCATCCAGCTGCACGTGTCCCTGATAATTACTCCGGCAAGAGGTGCATCTAGCTGCATGTGTCCCTGATAATTACACTGGCAAGAGGTGCATCCAGCTGCAGGTGACCCTGATAATTACATCAGCCAGAGGTGCATCCAGTTGCATGTGTCCCGGATAATTACTCTGGATAAGAGGTGCATCCAACTTCAAGTATCGCTGATAATTACACTGGCAAGTGTTGCATGAAGCTGTATGTGTCCATGATAATTACACTGGCAAGAGGTGCATCCAGCTCCACGTGTCCCTGATAATTAAAAATACAAGAGGTGCATCAATCTGCACGTGTTCCTGATAATTACTTGGTAAGAGGTGCATCCAGCTGCACGTGTCCCTGATCATTACTATGGTAAAAGGTGCATCCAGCTGCAGGTGACCCTGATAATTACACTGGCCAGAGGTGCATCCAGCTGCAAGTGAACATTATAATTACAGCGGCAAGAGTTACATCCAGCTGCAAGTGACCCTGATAATTACAAAGACAAGAGGTGCATCCAGCTGCATGTGTCCCTGATAATTATTCCGGCAAGAGATGCATCCAGCTGTACGTGTCCCTGATAATTACAGTGGCAAGAGGTGCATCCAGCTCGACGTGTCCCTGATAATGACTCCGGAAAGAGGTGCATCCAGCTGCAAGTGTCCCTGATAATTACTCTGGCAAGAGGTGCATCCACTGCAGGTGACCCTGATAATTACATCAGCCAGAGGTGCGTCCAGCTGCATGTGTCCCTGATAATTACTCTGGATAAGAGGTGCATCCAACTACAAGTATCGCTGATAATTACACTGGCAAGAGTTGCATCCAGCTGTATGTGTCCATGATCATTACACTGGCAAGAGGTACATCCAGCTCCACGTGTCCCTGATAATTAAAAAGACAAGTGCTGCATTCATCTCCACGTGTCCCTGATAATTACTCTGGCAAGAGGTGCATCCAGCTGCACGTGTCCCTGATCATTACTATGGTAAGAGCTGCATCCAGCTGCAGGTGACCCTGATAATTACCCTGGCCAGAGGTGCATCCAGCTTCAAGTGAACCTTATAATTACAGCGGCAAGAGTTACATCCAGCTGCAAGTGACCCTGATAATTACTCCGGCAAGAGGTGCATCCAGCTGCATGTGTCCCTGATAATTATTCCGGCAAAAGATGCATCCAGCTGTACGTGTCCCTGAAAATTACTCGGGCAAGAGGTGCATCCAGCTGCATGTGTCCCTGATAATTACTCCGGCAAGAGGAGCATCCAGCTACACGTGTCCCTGATAATTACTCCACCCTGATAATTACACCGTCCAGAGGTGCATCCAGCTGCAAGTGACCCTGATAATTACTCCGGCAAGAGGTGCATCCAGCTGCACGTGATCCTGATAATTATACCGGCAAGAGGTTCATCCAGCTGCAAGTGACCCTGATAATTACACCAGCAAAAGGTGCATCCAGCTGCATGTGTCCCTGATAATTACAGTGGCAAGAGGTGCATCCAGCTACAGGTGACCCTGATAATTGTATCAGCCAGAGGTGCATCCCGCTGCATGTGTCCCTGATAATTACTCTGGCAAGAGGTGCATCCAACTTCAAGTATTGCTGATAATTGCATTGGCAAGAGTTGTATCCAGCTGTATGTGTACATGATAATTACACTGGCAAGAGGTGCATCCAGCTGCACGTATCCCTGATAAGTACTCTGGCAAGAGGTGTATCCAGCTGCACGTGTCCCTGATAATTACTCGGGCAAGAGGAACATCCAGCTACACGTGTCCCAGATAATTACTCTGGCAAGAATTACATCCAGCTGCAAGTGACCCTATAATTACACCGGCCAGAGGTGTATCCAGCTGCATGTGTCCCTGATAATTATTCCGGCAAGAGATGCATCCAGCTGTGCGTGTCCCTGATAATTACAGTGGCAAGAGGTGCATCCAGCTGCACATGTCCCTGATAATTACTCCGGCAAGAGGTGCATCCAGCTGCATGTGTCCCTGATAATTACTCCGGCAAGAGGAGCAACCAGCTACACGTGTCCCTGATAATTACTCCACCCTGATAATTACACCGGCCAGAGGTGCATCCAGCTGCATGTGTCCCTGATAATTACTCTGGCAAGAGGTGAATCCAACTGCACGTGTCCCTGATAATTATACCGGCAAGAGGTTCATCCAGCTGCAAGTGACCCTGATAATTACACCAGCAAAAGGTGCATCCAGCTGCATGTGTCCCTGATAATTACAGTGGCAAGAGGTGTATCCAGCTGCACGTGTCCCTGATAATTACTCGGGCAAGAGGAACATCCAGCGACACGTGTCCCAGATAATTACTCTGGCAAGAATTACATCCAGCTGCAAGTGACGCTATAATTACACCGGCCAGAGGTGCATCCAGCTGCAAGTGTCCCTGATAATTATTCCGGCAAGAGATGCATCCAGCTGCATGTGTCCCTGATAATTACTCTGGCAAGTGGTGCATCCAGCTGAACGTATCCCTTATAATTACAGCGCCAAGAGTTACATCCAGCTGCAAGTGTCCCTGATAATTACTCCGGCAAGAGGTGCATCCAGCTGCATTTATCCCTATTAATTATTCCCGCAAGAGATGCATCCGGCTGTACGTGTCCCTGATAATTACTCCGGCAAGAGGTGCATCCAGCTGCATGTATCCCTGATAATTACTCCGGCAAGAGGTGCATCCAGCTGCACGTATCCCTGATAAGTACTCTGGCAAGAGGTGCATCGAGCTGCACGTGTACCTGATAATTACTCCAGCAAGAGGTGCATCCAGCTGCAAGTGACCCTGATAATTACACTGGCAAGAGGTGAATCCAACTACACGTGTCCCAGATAATTACACCGGCAAGAGGTTTATCCAGCTGCAAGTGACCCTGATAATTACACCAGCAAGAGGTGCATCCAGCTGCATGTGTCCCTGATAATTACTCCGGCAAGAGGAGCATCCACCTACACTTGTCCCTGATAATTACTCCACCCTGATAATTACAGCGGCCAGAGGTGCATCCAGCTGCATGTGTCCTTGATAATTACACTGGCAAGATTTGCATCCAGCTGCACGTCTCCCTGATAATGACTCCGGCAAGAGGTGCATCCAGCTGCACGTTTCCCTGATAATTACTCCGGCAAGAGGTGCATCTAGCTGCATGTGTCCCTGATAATTACACTGGCAAGAGGTGCATCCAGCTGCAGGTGACCCTGATAATTACATCAGCCAGAGGTGCATCCAGTTGCATGTGTCCCGGATAATTACTCTGGATAAGAGGTGCATCCAACTTCAAGTATCGCTGATAATTACACTGGCAAGTGTTGCATGAAGCTGTATGTGTCCATGATAATTACACTGGCAAGAGGTGCATCCAGCTCCACGTGTCCCTGATAATTAAAAATACAAGAGGTGCATCAATCTGCACGTGTTCCTGATAATTACTTGGTAAGAGGTGCATCCAGCTGCACGTGTCCCTGATCATTACTATGGTAAAAGGTGCATCCAGCTGCAGGTAACCCTGATAATTACACTGGCCAGAGGTGCATCCAGCTGCAAGTGAACATTATAATTACAGCGGCAAGAGTTACATCCAGCTGCAAGTGACCCTGATAATTACAAAGACAAGAGGTGCATCCAGCTGCATGTGTCCCTGATAATTATTCCGGCAAGAGATGCATCCAGCTGTACGTGTCCCTGATAATTACAGTGGCAAGAGGTGCATCCAGCTCGACGTGTCCCTGATAATGACTCCGGAAAGAGGTGCATCCAGCTGCAAGTGTCCCTGATAATTACTCTGGCAAGAGGTGCATCCACTGCAGGTGACCCTGATAATTACATCAGCCAGAGGTGCGTCCAGCTGCATGTGTCCCTGATAATTACTCTGGATAAGAGGTGCATCCAACTACAAGTATCGCTGATAATTACACTGGCAAGAGTTGCATCCAGCTGTATGTGTCCATGATCATTACACTGGCAAGAGGTACATCCAGCTCCACGTGTCCCTGATAATTAAAAAGACAAGTGCTGCATTCATCTCCACGTGTCCCTGATAATTACTCTGGCAAGAGGTGCATCCAGCTGCACGTGTCCCTGATCATTACTATGGTAAGAGCTGCATCCAGCTGCAGGTGACCCTGATAATTACCCTGGCCAGAGGTGCATCCAGCTTCAAGTGAACCTTATAATTACAGCGGCAAGAGTTACATCCAGCTGCAAGTGACCCTGATAATTACTCCGGCAAGAGGTGCATCCAGCTGCATGTGTCCCTGATAATTATTCCGGCAAAAGATGCATCCAGCTGTACGTGTCCCTGAAAATTACTCGGGCAAGAGGTGCATCCAGCTGCATGTGTCCCTGATAATTACTCCGGCAAGAGGAGCATCCAGCTACACGTGTCCCTGATAATTACTCCACCCTGATAATTACACCGGCCAGAGGTGCATCCAGCTGCAAGTGACCCTGATAATTACTCCGGCAAGAGGTGCATCCAGCTGCACGTGATCCTGATAATTATACCGGCAAGAGGTTCATCCAGCTGCAAGTGACCCTGATAATTACACCAGCAAAAGGTGCATCCAGCTGCATGTGTCCCTGATAATTACAGTGGCAAGAGGTGCATCCAGCTACAGGTGACCCTGATAATTGTATCAGCCAGAGGTGCATCCCGCTGCATGTGTCCCTGATAATTACTCTGGCAAGAGGTGCATCCAACTTCAAGTATTGCTGATAATTGCATTGGCAAGAGTTGTATCCAGCTGTATGTGTACATGATAATTACACTGGCAAGAGGTGCATCCAGCTGCACGTATCCCTGATAAGTACTCTGGCAAGAGGTGTATCCAGCTGCACGTGTCCCTGATAATTACTCGGGCAAGAGGAACATCCAGCTACACGTGTCCCAGATAATTACTCTGGCAAGAATTACATCCAGCTGCAAGTGACCCTATAATTACACCGGCCAGAGGTGTATCCAGCTGCATGTGTCCCTGATAATTATTCCGGCAAGAGATGCATCCAGCTGTGCGTGTCCCTGATAATTACAGTGGCAAGAGGTGCATCCAGCTGCACATGTCCCTGATAATTACTCCGGCAAGAGGTGCATCCAGCTGCATGGGTCCCTGATAATTACTCTGGCAAGAGGTGCATCCAACTTCAAGTATCGCTGATAATTACACTGGCAAGAGTTGTATCCAGCTGTATGTGTCCATGATAATTACTCTGGCAAGTGGTGCATCCAGCTGAACGTATCCCTTATAATTACAGCAGCAAGAGATACATCCAGCTGCAAGTGACCCTGATAATTACTCCGGCAAGAGGTGCATCCAGCTGCATGTGTCCCTGATAATTACTCTGGCAAGTGGTGCATCCAGCTGAACGTATCCCTTATAATTACAGCGCCAAGAGTTACATCCAGCTGCAAGTGACCCTGATAATTACTCCGGAAAGAGGTGCATCCAGCTGCATTTATCCCTATTAATTATTCCGGCAAGAGATGCATCCGGCTGTACGTGTCCCTGATAATTACTCCGGCAAGAGGTGCATCCAGCTGCATGTATCCCTGATAATTACTCCGGCAAGAGTTGCATCCAGCTGCACATGTCCCTGATAATTACTCCGGCAAGAGGTGCATCCACCTGCATGTGTCCCTGATAATTACTCCGGCAAGAGGAGCATCCAGCTACAATTGTCCCTGATAATTACTCCACCCTGATAATTACACCGGCCAGAGGTGCATCCAGCTGCATGTGTCCCTGACAATTACTCTGGCAAGAGGTGAATCCAGCTGCACGTGTCCCTGATAATTATACCGGCAAGAGGTTCATCCAGCTGCAAGTGACCCTGATAATTACACCAGCAAAACGTGCATCCAGCTGCATGTGTCCCTGATAATTACAGTGGCAAGAGGTGCATCCAGCTACAGGTGACCCTGATAATTACATCAGCCAGAGGTGCATCCAGCTGCACGTATCCCTGATAAGTACTCTGGCAAGAGGTGTATCCAGCTACACGTGTCCCTGATAATTACTCGGGCAAGAGGAACATCCAGCTACACGTGTCCAAGATAATTACTCTGGCAAGAATTACATCCAGCTGCAAGTGACCCTGAAAATTACTCGGCCAGAGGTGTATCCAGCTGCATGTGTCCCTGATAATTATTCCGGCAAGAGATGCATCCAGCTGTGCGTGTCCCTGATAATTACAGTGGCAAGAGGTGCATCCAGCTGCACATGTCCCTGATAATTACTCCGGCAAGAGGTGCATCCAGCTGCATGTGTCCCTGATAATTACTCCGGCAAGAGGAGCAACCAGCTACACGTGTCCCTGATAATTACTCCACCCTGATAATTACATCGACCAGAGATGCATCCAGCTGCATGTGTCCCTGATAATTACACTGGCAAGATTTGCATCCAGCTGCAGGTGACCCTGATAATTACATCAGCCAGAGGTGCATCCAGCTGCATGTGTCCCTGATAATTACTCTGGCAAGAGGTGCATCCAACTTCAAGTATCGCTGATAATTACACTGGCAACAGTTGTATCCAGCTGTATGTGTCCATGATAATTACTCTGGCAAGTGGTGCATCCAGCTGAACGTATCCCTTATAATTACAGCATCAAGAGATACATCCAGCTGCAAGTGACCCTGATAATTACTCCGGCAAGAGGTGCATCCAGCTGCATGTGTCCCTGATAATTACTCTGGCAAGTGGTGCATCCAGCTGAACGTATCCCTTATAATTACAGCGCCAAGAGTTACATCCAGCTGCAAGTGACCCTGATAATTACTCCGGCAAGAGGAGCATCCAGCTACAATTGTCCCTGATAATTACTCCACCCTGATAATTACACCGGCCAGAGGTGCATCCAGCTGCATGTGTCCCTGACAATTACTCTGGCAAGAGGTGAATCCAGCTGCACGTGTCCCTGATAATTATACCGGCAAGAGGTTCATCCAGCTGCAAGTGACCCTGATAATTACACCAGCAAAACGTGCATCCAGCTGCATGTGTCCCTGATAATTACAGTGGCAAGAGGTGCATCCAGCTACAGGTGACCCTGATAATTACATCAGCCAGAGGTGCATCCAGCTGCACGTATCCCTGATAAGTACTCTGGCAAGAGGTGTATCCAGCTACACGTGTCCCTGATAATTACTCGGGCAAGAGGAACATCCAGCTACACGTGTCCCAGATAATTACTCTGGCAAGAATTACATCCAGCTGCAAGTGACCCTATAATTACACCGGCCAGAGGTGTATCCAGCTGCATGTGTCCCTGATAATTATTCCGGCAAGAGATGCATCCAGCTGTGCGTGTCCCTGATAATTACAGTGGCAAGAGGTGCATCCAGCTGCACATGTCCCTGATAATTACTCCGGCAAGAGGTGCATCCAGCTGCATGTGTCCCTGATAATTACTCCGGCAAGAGGAGCAACCAGCTACACGTGTCCCTGATAATTACTCCACCCTGATAATTACATCGACCAGAGATGCATCCAGCTGCATGTGTCCCTGATAATTACACTGGCAAGATTTGCATCCAGCTGCAGGTGACCCTGATAATTACATCAGCCAGAGGTGCATCCAGCTGCATGTGTCCCTGATAATTACTCTGGCAAGAGGTGCATCCAACTTCAAGTATCGCTGATAATTACACTGGCAACAGTTGTATCCAGCTGTATGTGTCCATGATAATTACTCTGGCAAGTGGTGCATCCAGCTGAACGTATCCCTTATAATTACAGCATCAAGAGATACATCCAGCTGCAAGTGACCCTGATAATTACTCCGGCAAGAGGTGCATCCAGCTGCATGTGTCCCTGATAATTACTCTGGCAAGTGGTGCATCCAGCTGAACGTATCCCTTATAATTACAGCGCCAAGAGTTACATCCAGCTGCAAGTGACCCTGATAATTACTCCGGCAAGAGGTGCATCCAGCTGCATTTATCCCTATTAATTATTCCGGCAAGAGATGCATCCGGCTGTACGTGTCCCTGATAATTACTCCGGCAAGAGGTGCATCCAGCTGCATGTATCCCTGATAATTACTCCGGCAAGAGTTGCATCCAGCTGCACATGTCCCTGATAATTACTCCGGCAAGAGGTGCATCCACCTGCATGTGTCCCTGATAATTACTCCGGCAAGAGGAGCATCCAGCTACAATTGTCCCTGATAATTACTCCACCCTGATAATTACACCGGCCAGAGGTGCATCCAGCTGCATGTGTCCCTGATAATTACTCTGGCAAGAGGTGAATCCAGCTGCACGTGTCCCTGATAATTATACCGGCAAGAGGTTCATCCAGCTGCAAGTGACCCTGATAATTACACCAGCAAAAGGTGCATCCAGCTGCATGTGTCCCTGATAATTACAGTGGCAAGAGGTGCATCCAGCTACAGGTGACCCTGATAATTACATCAGCCAGAGGTGCATCCAGCTACACGTATCCCTGATAAGTACTCTGGCAAGAGGTGTATCCAGCTGCACGTGTCCCTCATAATTACTCGGGCAAGAGGAACATCCAGCTACACGTGTCCCAGATAATTACTCTGGCAAGAATTACATCCAGCTGCAAGTGACCCTATAATTACACCGGCCAGAGGTGCATCCAGCTGCATGTGTCCCTGATAATTATTCCGGCAAGAGATGCATCCAGCTGTGCGTGTCCCTGATAATTACAGTGGCAAGAGGTGCATCCAGCTGCAGGTGACCCTGATAATTACATCAGCCAGAGGTGCATCCAGCTGCATGTGTCCCTGATAATTACTCTGGCAAGAGGTGCATCCAACTTCAAGTATCGCTGATAATTACACTGGTAAGAGTTGCATCCAGCTATATGTGTCCATGATAATTACTCTGGCAAGTGGTGCATCCAGCTGAACGTATCCCTTATAATTACAGCAGCAAGAGTTACATCCAGCTGCAAGTGACCCTGATAATTACTCCGGCAAGAGGTGCATCCAGCTGCATGTGTACCTGATAATTACTCTGGCAAGTGGTGCATCCAGCTGAACGTATCCCTTATAATTACAGCGCCAAGAGTTACATCCAGCTGCAAGTGACCCTGATAATTACTCCGGCAAGAGGTGCATCCAGCTGCATTTATCCCTGTTAATTATTCCGGCAAGAGATGCATCCAGCTGTACGTGTCCCTGATAATTACTCCGGCAAGAGGTGCATCCAGCTGCATGTATCCCTGATAATTACTCCGGCAAGAGTTGCATCCAGCTGCACATGTCCCTGATAATTACTCCGGCAAGAGGTGCATCCACCTGCATGTGTCCCTGATAATTACTCCGGCAAGAGGAGCATCCAGCTACAATTGTCCCTGATAATTACTCCACCCTGATAATTACAGCGGCCAGAGGTGCATCCAGCTGCACGTGTCCCTGATAATTATACCGGCAAGAGGTTCATCCAGCTGCAAGTGACCCTGATACTTACACCAGCAAGAGGTGCATCCAGCTGCATGTGTCCCTGATAATTACAGTGGCAAGAGGTGCATCCAGCTGCAGGTGACCCTGATAATTACATCAGCCAGAGCTGCATCCAGCTGCAAGTGACCCTGATAATTACTCCGGCAAGAGGTGCATCCAGCTGCAAGTGACCCTGATAATTACTCCGGCAAGAGGTGCATCCAGCTGCACGTGTCCCTGATAATTATACCGGCAAGAGGTTCATCCAGCTGCAAGTGACCCTGATAATTACACCAGCAAAAGGTGCATCCAGCTGCATGTGTCCCTGATAATTACAGTGGCAAGAGGTGCATCCAGCTACAGGTGACCCTGAAAATTGCATCAGCCAGAGGTGCATCCCGCTGCATGTGTCCCTGATAATTACTCTGGCAAGAGGTGCATCCAACTTCAAGTATTGCTGATAATTGCATTGGCAAGAGTTGTATCCAGCTGTATGTGTACATGATAATTACACTGGCAAGAGGTGCATCCAGCTGCACGTATCCCTGATAAGTACTCTGGCAAGAGGTGTATCCAGCTGCACGTGTCCCTGATAATTACTCGGGCAAGAGGAACATCCAGCTACACGTGTCCCAGATAATTACTCTGGCAAGAATTACATCCAGCTGCAAGTGACCCTATAATTACACCGGCCAGAGGTGTATCCAGCTGCATGTGTCCCTGATAATTATTCCGGCAAGAGATGCATCCAGCTGTGCGTGTCTCTGATAATTACAGTGGCAAGAGGTGCATCCAGCTGCACATGTCCCTGATAATTACTCCGGCAAGAGGTGCATCCAGCTGCATGTGTCCCTGATAATTACTCCGGCAAGAGGAGCAACCAGCTACACGTGTCCCTGATAATTACTCCACCCTGATAATTACATCGGCCAGAGATGCATCCAGCTGCATGTGTCCCTGATAATTACACTGGCAAGATTTGCATCCAGCTGCAGGTGACCCTGATAATTACATCAGCCAGAGGTGCATCCAGCTGCACGTGTCCCTGATAATTACTCTGGCAAGAGGTGCATCCAACTTCAAGTATCGCTGATAATTACTCTGGCAAGAGGTGCATCCAGCTGCATGTGTCCCTGATAATTAATCTGGCAAGATTTTCATCCAGCTGAACGTTTCCCTGATAATTACTCCGGCAAGAGGTGGATCCAGCTGCACGTGTCCCTGATAATTACTCCGGCAAGAGGTGCATCCAGCTGCACGGGTCCCTGATAATTACTCTGGCAAGAGGTTCATCCAGCTGCAAGTGACCCTGATAATTACACCGGCCAGAGGTGCATCCAGCTGCATGTGTCCCTGATAATTACTCTGGCAAGAGGTGCATCCAACTTCAAGTATTGCTGATAATTGCATTGGCAAGAGTTGTATCCAGCTGTAAGTGACCCTGATAATTACACCGGCCAGAGGTGCATCCAGCTGCATGTGTCCCTGATAATTACTCTGGTAAGAGGTGCATCCAGCTGCAAGTCAACATTATAATTACACCGGCCAGAGTTGCATCCAGCTGCACGTGTCCCTGATAATTACTCCGGCAAGAGGTGCATCCAGCTGCAGGTGACCGTGATAATTACATCAGCCAGAGGTGCATCCAGTTGCATGTGTCCCTGATAATTACTCTGGATAAGAGGTGCATCCAACTTCAAGTATCGCTGATAATTACACTGGCAAGAGTTGAATGAAGCTGTATGTGTCCATGATAATTACACTGGCAAGAGGTGCATCCAGCTCCACGTGTCCCTGATAATTAAAAAAGACAAGAGGTGCATCAATCTGCACGTGTTCCTGATAATTACTCTGGCAAGAGGTGCATCCAGCTGCACGTGTCCCTGATCATTACTATGGTAAGAGGTGCATCCAGCTGCAGGTGACCCTGATAATTACACTGGCCAGAGGTGCATCCAGCTGCAAGTGAACCTGATAATTACAGCGGCAAGAGTTACATCCAGCTGCAAGTGACCCTGATAATTACTCCGGCAAGAGGTGCATCCAGCTGCATGTGTCCCTGATAATTATTCCGGCAAGAGATGCATCCAGCTGTACGTGTCCCTGATAATTACAGTGGCAAGAGGTGCATCCAGCTCCACGTGTCCCTGATAATGACTCCGGAAAGAGGTGCATCCAGCTGCAAGTGTCCCTGATAATTACTCTGGCAAGAGGTGCATCCACTGCAGGTGACCCTGATAATTACATCAGCCAGAGGTGCGTCCAGCTGCATGTGTCCCTGATAATTTCTCTGGATAAGAGGTGCATCCAACTACAAGTATCGCTGATAATTACACTGGCAAGAGTTGCATCCATCAGTATGTGTCCATGATAATTACACTGGCAAGAGGTACATCCAGCTCCACGTGTCCCTGATAATTAAAAACACAAGAGCTGCATCCATCTCCACGTGTCCCTGATAATTACTCTGGCAAGAGGTGCATCCAGCTGCACTTGTCCCTGATCATTACTATGGTGCATCCAGCTGCAGGTGACCCTGATAATTACCCTGGCCAGAGGTGCATCCAGCTTCAAGTGAACCTTATAATTACAGCGGCAAGAGTTACATCCAGCTGCAAGTGACCCTGATAATTACTCCGGCAAGAGTTGCATCCAGCTGCATGTGTCCCTGATAATTATTCCGCCAAGAGATGCATCCAGCTGTACGTGTCCCTCATAATTACTCGGGCAAGAGGTGCATCCAGCTGCATGCGTCCCTGATAATTACTCCGGCAAGAGGTGTATCCAGCTGCAAGTGACCCTGATAATTACACTGGCAAGAGGTGAATCCAGCTGCACGTGTCCCTGATAATTATACCGGCAAGAGGTTCATCCAGCTGCAAGTGACCCTGATAATTACACCAGAAAGAGGTGCATCCAGCTGCATGTGTCCCTGATATTTACAGTGGCAAGAGGTGCATCCAGCTGCAGGTGACCCTGATAATTACATCAGCCAGAGGTGCATCCAGCTGCATGTGTCCCTGATAATTACAGTGGCAATAGGTGCATCCAACTTCAAGTATTGCTGTTAATTACATTGGCAAGAGTTGTATCCAGCTGTATGTGTCCATGATAATTACACTGGCAAGAGGTGCATCCAGCTGCACGTATCCCTGATAAGTACTCTGGCAAGAGGTGCATCGAGCTGCACGTGTCCCTGATAATTACTCCGGCAAGAGGTGCATCCAGCTGCAAGTGTCCCTGATAATTACTCTGGCAAGAGGTGCATACAGCTGCAGGTGATCCTGATAATTACACCAGACAGAGGTGCATCCAGATGCAAGTGACCCTGATAATTACTCCGGCAAGAGGTGCATCCAGCTGCACGTGTCCCTGATAATTACAAAGACAAGAGGTGCATCCAGCTGCACATGTCCCTGATAATTACTCCGGCAAGAGGTGCATCCAGCTGCAAGTGACCCTGATAATTACACTGGCAAGAGGTGAATCCAGCTGCACGTGTCCCTGATAATTATACCGGCAAGAGGTTCATCCAGCTGCAAGTGACCCTGACAATTACACCAGCAAAAGGTGCATCCAGCTGCATGTGTCCCTGATAATTACAGTGGCAAGAGGTGCATCCAGCTGCAGGTGACCCTGATAATTACATCAGCCAGAGGTGCATCCAGCTGCATGTGTCCCTGATAATTACTCTGGCAAGAGGTGCATCCAAGTTCAAGTATTGCTGATAATTGCATTGGCAAGAGTTGTATCCAGCTGTATGTGTCCATGATAATTACACTGGCAAGAGGTGCATCCAGCTGCACGTATCCCTGATAAGTACTCTGGCAAAAGATGTATACAGCTGCATGTGTCCATGATAATTACTCCGGCAAGAGGAACATCCAGCTATACGTGTCGCAGATAATTACACTGGCAAGAATTACATCCAGCTGCAAGTGACCCTGATAATTACACTGGCCAGAGGTGCATCCAGCTGCATGTGTCCCTGATAATTAATCTGGCAAGATTTGCATCCAGCTGAACGTGTCCCTGATAATTACTCTGGCAAGAGGTGCATCCAGCTGCACGGGTCCCTGATAATTACTCTGGCAAGAGGTGCATCCAGCTGCAAGTGACCCTGATAATTACACCGGCCAGAGGTGCATCCAGCTGCATGTGTCCCTGATAATTACACTGGCAAGAGGTGCATCCAGCTGCAGGTGACCCTGATAATTACATCAGCCAGAGGTGCATCCAGCTGCATGTGTCCCTGATAATTACTCTTGATAAGAGGTGCATCCAACTTCAAGTATCGCTGATAATTACACTGGCAAGAGTTGCATGAAGCTGTATGTGTCCATGATAATTACACTGGCAAGAGGTGCATCCAGCTGCAAGTGACCCTGATAATTACTCCTGCAAGACGTGCATCCAGCTGCACGTGTCCCTGATAATTACAAAGACAAGAGGTGCATCCAGCTGCACATGTCCCTGATAATTACTCCGGCAAGAAGTGTATCCAGCTGCAAGTGACCCTGATAATTACACTGGCAAGAGGTGAATCCAGCTGCACGTGTCCCTGATAATTATACCGGCAAGAGGTTCATCCAGCTGCAAGTGACACTGATAATTACACCAGCAAGAGGTGCATCCAGCTGCATGTGTCCCTGATAATTACAGTGGCAAGAGGTGCATCCAGCTGCAGGTGACCCTGATAATTACATCAGCCAGAGCTGCATCCAGCTGCAAGTGACCCTGATAATTACTCCGGCAAGAGGTGCATCCAGCTGCACGTGTCCCTGATAAATACAAAGACAAGAGGTGTCTACTGCTGCACATGTCCCTGATAATTACTCCGGCAAGAGGTGTATCCATCTGCAAGTGACCCTGATATTTACACTGGCAAGAGGTGAATCCAGCTACACGTGTCCCAGATAATTACTCTGGCAAGAATTACATCCAGCTGCAAGTGACCCTTAAATTACACCGGCCAGAGGTGCATCCAGCTGCATGTGTCCCTGATAATTAATCTGGCAAGATTTGCATCCAGCTGAACGTTTCCCTGATAATTACTCCGGCAAGAGGTGGATCCAGCTGCACGTGTCCCTGATAATTACTCTGGCAAGAGGTGCATCCAGCTGCACGGGTCCCTGATAATTACTCTGGCAAGAGGTTCATCCAGCTGCAAGTGACCCTGATAATTACACCGGCCAGAGGTGCATCCAGCTGCATGTGTCCCTGATAATTAATCTGGCAATATTTGCATCCAGCTGAACGTGTGCCTGATAATTACTCCGGAAAGAGGTGCATCCATCTGCACGTGTCCCTGATAATTACTCTAGCAAGAGGTGCATCCAGCTGCACGTGTCCCTGATCATTACTATGGTAAGAAGTGCATCCAGCTGCAGGTGACCCTGATAATTACTCTGACAAGAGGTGCATCCAGCTGCAAGTGACCCTGATAATTACACCGGCCAGAGGTGCATCCAGCTGCATGTGTCACTGATAATTAATCTGGCAATATTTGCATCCAGCTGAACGTGTCCCTGATAATTACTCCGGCAAGAGGTGCATCCATCTGCACGTGTCCCTGATAATTACTCTGGCAAGAGGTGCATCCAGCTGCACGTGTCCCTGATCATTACTATGGTAAGAGGTGCATCCAGCTGCAGGTGACCCTGATAATTACAGCGGCAAGAGTTACATCCAGCTGCAAGTGACCCTGAGAATTACTCCGGCAAGAGGTGCATCCAGCTACATGTGTCCCTGATAATTATTCCGGCAAGAGATGCATCCAGCTGCACATGTCCCTGATAATTACTCCGGCAAGAGGTGCATGCAGCTACACGTGTCCCTGATAATTATTCCACCCTGATAATTACACCGGGCAGAGGTGCATCCAGCTGCATGTGTCCCTGATAATTACACTGGCAAGATTTGCATCCAGCTGCAGGTGACCCTGATAATTACATCATCCAGAGGTGCATCCAGCTGCATGTGTCCCTGATAATTACTCTGGCAAGAGATGCATCCAACTTCAAGTATCGCTGATAATTACACTGGCAAGAGTTGTATCCAGCTGTATGTGTCCATGATAATTACACTGGCACGAGGTGCATCCAGCTGCACGTATCCCTGATAAGTACTCTGGCAAGAGGTGCATCGAGCTGCACGTGTCCCTGATAATTACTCCGGCAAGAGGTGCATCCAGCTGCAAGTGACACTGATAATTACACTGGCAAGAGGTGAATCCACCTACATGTGTCCCTGATAATTACACCGGCAAGAGGTTTATCCAGCTGCAAGTGACCCTGATAATTACACCAGCAAGAGGTGCATCCAGCTGCATGTGTCCCTGATAATTACTCCGGCAAGAGGAGCTTCCACCTACACTTGTCCCTGATAATTACTCCACCCTGATAATTACACCTGCCAGAGGTGCATCCAGCTGCATGTGTCCTTGATAATTACACTGGCAAGAATTGCATCCAGCTGCACGTGTCCCTGATAATGACTCCGGCAAGAGGTGCATCCAGCTGCAAGTGTCCCTGATAATTACTCTGGTAAGAGGTGCATCCAGCTGCAAGTGAACATTATAATTACACCGGCCAGAGTTGCATCCAGCTGCACGTGTCCCTGATAATTACTCCGGCAAGAGGTGCATCTAGCTGCATGTGTCCCTGATAATTACACTGGCAAGAGGTGCATCCAGCTGCACGTGACCCTGATAATTACATCAGCCAGAGGTGCATCCAGTTGCATTTGTCCCTGATAATTACTCTGGATAAGAGGTGCATCCAACTTCAAGTATCGCTGATAATTACACTGGCAAGAGTTGCATGAAGCTCTATGTGTCCATGATAATTACACTGGCAAGAGGTGCATCCAGCTCCACGTGTCCCTGATAATTAAAAAGACAAGAGGTGCATCAATCTGCACGTGTTCCTGATAATTACTCTGGCAAGAGGTGCATCCAGCTGCACGTGACCCTGATCATTACTATGGTAAGAGGTGCATCCAGCTGCAGGTGACCCTGATAATTACACTGGCCAGAGGTGCATCCAGCTGCAAGTGAACCTTATAATTACAGCGGCAAGAGTTACATCCAGCTGCAAGTGACCCTGATAATTACTCCGGCAAGAGTTGCATCCAGCTGCATGTGTCCCTGATAATTATTCCGGCAAGAGATGCATCCAGCTGTACGTGTCCCTGATAATTACAGTGGCAAGAGGTGCATCCAGCTCCACGTTTCCCTGATAATGACTCCGGCAAGAGGTGCATCCAGCTGCAAGTGTCCCTGATAATTACTCTGTCAAGAGGTGCATCCACTGCAGGTGATCCTGATAATTACACCAGACAGAGGTGCATCCAGCTGCAAGTGACCCTGATAATTACTCCGGCAAGAGGTGCATCCAGCTGCAAGTGACCCTGATAATTACTCCGGCAAGAGGTGCATCCAGCTGCACGTGTCCCTGATAATTACAAAGACAAGAGGTGCATCCAGCTGCACATGTCCCTGATAATTACTCCGGCAAGAGGTACATCCAGCTGCAGGTGACTCTGATAATTACATCAGCCAGAGGTTCGTCCAGCTGCATGTGTCCCTGATAATTACTCTGGATAAGAGGTGCATCAAACTACAAGTATCGCTGATAATTACACTGGCAAGAGTTGCATCCAGCTGTATGTGTCCATGATAATTACACTGGCAAGAGGTACATCCAGCTCCACGTGTCCATGATAATTAAAAAGACAAGAGCTGCATCCATCTCCACGTGTCCCTGATAATTACTCTGGCAAGAGGTGCATCCAGCTGCACGTGTCCCTGATCATTACTATGGTAAGAGGTGCATCCAGCTGCAGGTGACCCTGATCATTACCCTGGCCAGAGGTGCATCCAGCTTCAAGTGAACCTTATAATTACAGCGGCAAGAGTTACATCCAGCTGCAAGTGACCCTGATAATTACTCCGTCAAGAGGTGCATCCAGCTGCATGTGTCCCTGATAATGATTCCGGCAAGAGATGCATCCAGCTGTACGTGTCCCTGATAATTACTCGGCAAGAGGTGCATCCAGCTGCATGTGTCCCTGATAATTACTCCGGCAAGAGGAGCATCCAGCTACACGTGTCCCTGATAATTACTCCACCCTGATAATTACACCGGCCAGAGGTGCATCCAGCTACATGTGTCCCTGATAATTACACTGGCAAGATTTGCATCCAGCTGAACGTGTCCCTGATAATTACTCCGGCAAGAGGTGCATCCAGCTGCAAGTGTCCCTGATAATTACTCTGGCAAGAGGTGCATCCAGCTGCAGGTGATCCTGATAATTACACCAGACAGAGGTGCATCCAGCTGCAAGTGACCCTGATAATTACTCCGGCAAGAGGTGCATCCAGCTGCACGTGTCCCTGATAATTACAAAGAAACGAGGTGCGTCCAGCTGCACATGTCCCTGATAATTACTCCGGCAAGAGGTGCATCCAGCTGCAAGTGACCCTGATAATTACACTGGCAAGAGGTGAATCCAGCTGCACGTGTCCCTGATAATTATACCGGCAAGAGGTTCATCCAGCTGCAGGTGACCCTGATAATTACATCAGCCAGAGGTGCATCCAGCTGCATGTGTCCCTGATAATTACTCTGGCAAGAGGTGCATCCAAATTCAAGTATTGCTGATAATTGCATTGGCAAGAGTTGTATCCAGCTGTATGTGTCCATGATAATTACACTGGGAAGAGGTGCATCCAGCTGCACGTATCCCAGATAAGTACTCTGGCAAAAGGTGTATCCACTGCACGTATCCCTGATAATTACTCCGGCAAGAGGAACATCCAGCTACATGCGTCGCAGATAATTACACTGGCAAGAATTACATCCAGCTGCAAGTGACCCTGATAGTTACACCGGCCAGAGGTGCATCCAGCTGCATGTGTCCCTGATAATTAATCTGGCAAGATTTGCATCCAGCTGAACGTGTCCCTCATAATTACTCTGGCAAGAGGTGCATCCAGCTGCACGTGTCCCTGATAATTCCTCTGGCAAGAGGTGCATCCAGCTGCAAGTGACCCTGATAATTACACCGGCCAGAGGTGCATCCAGCTGCATGTGTCCCTGATAATTACTCTGGCAAGAGGTGCATCCAGCTGCAGGTGACCCTGATAATTACATCAGCCAGAGGTGCATCCAGCTGCATGTGTCCCTGATAATTACTCTTGATAAGAGGTGCATCCAACTTCAAGTATCGCTGATAATTACACTGGCAAGAGTTGCATGAATCTGTATGTGTCCATGATAATTACACTGGCAAGAGGTGCATCCAGCTGCAAGTGACCCTGATAATTACTCCGGCAAGAGGTGCATCCAGCTGCACGTGTCCCTGATAATTACAAAGACAAGAGGTGCATCCAGCTGGACATGTCCCTGATAATTACTCCGGCAAGAGGTGTATCCAGCTGCAAGTGACCCTGATAATTACACTGGCAAGAGGTGAATCCAGCTGCACGTGTCCCTGATAATTATACCGGCAAGAGGTTCATCCAGCTGCAAGTGACCTTGATAATTACACCAGCAAGAGGTGCATCCAGCTGCATGTGTCCCTGATAATTACAGTGGCAAGAGGTGCATCCAGCTGCAGGTGACCCTGATAATTACATCAGCCAGAGCTGCATCCAGCTGCAAGTGACCCTGATAATTACTCCGGCAAGAGGTGCATCCAGCTGCACGTGTCCCTGATAATGACTCCGGCAAAAGGTGCATCCAGCTGCAAGTGTCCCTGATAATTACTCTGGTAAGAGGTGCATCCAGCTGCAAGTGAACATTATAATTACACCGGCCAGAGTTGCATCCAGCTGCACGTGTCCCTGATAATTACTCCGGCAAGAGGTGCATCTAGCTGCATGTGTCCCTGATAATTACACTGGCAAGTGGTGCATCCAGCTGCACGTGACCCTGATAATTACATCAGCCAGAGGTGCATCCAGTTGCATGTGTCCCTGATAATTACTCTGGATAAGAGGTGCATCCAACTTCAAGTATCGCTGATAATTACACTGGCAAGAGTTGCATGAAGCTGTATGTGTCCATGATAATTACACTGCCAAGAGGTGCATCCAGCTCCACGTGTCCCTGATCATTACTATGTTAAGAGGTGCATCCAGCTGCAGGTGACCCTGATAATTACACTGGCCAGAGGTGCATCCAGCTGCAAGTGAACCTTATAATTACAGCGGCAAGAGTTACATCCAGCTGCAAGTGACCCTGATAATTACTCCGGCAAGAGGTGCATCCAGCTGCATGTGTCCCTGATAATTATTCCGGCAAGAGATGCATCCAGCTGTACGTGTCCCTGATAATTACAGTGGCAAGAGGTGCATCCAGCTCCACGTGTCCCTGATAATGACTCCGGCAAGAGGTGCATCCAGCTGCAAGTGTCCCTGATAATTACTCTGGCAAGAGGTGCATCCACTGCAGGTGACCCTGATAATTACATCAGCCAGAGGTGCGTCCAGCTGCATGTGTCCCTGATAATTACTCTGGATAAGATGTGCATCAAACTACAAGTATCGCTGATAATTACACTGGCAAGAGTTGCATCCAGCTGTATGTGTCCATGATAATTACACTGGCAAGAGGTACATCCAGCTCCACGTGTCCCTGATAATTAAAAAGACAAGAGCTGCATCCATCTCCACGTGTCCCTGATAATTACTCTGGCAAGAGGTGCATCCAGCTGCACGTGTCCCTGATCATTACTATGGTAAGAGGTGCATCCAGCTGCAGGTGACCCTGATCATTACCCTGGCCAGAGGTGCATCCAGCTTCAAGTGAACCTTATAATTACAGCGGCAAGAGTTACATCCAGCTGCAAGTGACCCTGATAATTACTCCGTCAAGAGGTGCATCCAGCTGCATGTGTCCCTGATAATTATTCCGGCAAGAGATGCATCCAGCTGTACGTGTCCCTGATAATTACTCGGCAAGAGGTGCATCCAGCTGCATGTGTCCCTGATAATTACTCCGGCAAGAGGAGCATCCAGCTACACGTGTCCCTGATAATTACTCCACCCTGATAATTACACCGGCCAGAGGTGCATCCAGCTACATGTGTCCCTGATAATTACACTGGCAAGATTTGCATCCAGCTGAACGTGTCCCTGATAATTACTCCGGCAAGAGGTGCATCCAGCTGCAAGTGTCCCTGATAATTACTCTGGCAAGAGGTGCATCCAGCTGCAGGTGATCCTGATAATTACACCAGACAGAGGTGCATCCAGCTGCAAGTGACCCTGATAATTACTCCGGCATAGGTGCATCCAGCTGCACGTGTCCCTGATAATTACAAAGACACGAGGTGCGTCCAGCTGCACATGTCCCTGATAATTACTCCGGCAAGAGGTGCATCCAGCTGCAAGTGACCCTGATAATTACACTGGCAAGAGGTGAATCCAGCTGCACGTGTCCCTGATAATTATACCGGCAAGAGGTTCATCCTGCTGCAAGTGACCCTGATAATTACACCAGCAAAAGGTGCATCCAGCTGCATGTGTCCCTGATAATTACAGTGGCAAGAGGTGCATCCAGCTGCAGGTGACCCTGATAATTACATCAGCCAGAGGTGCATCCAGCTGCATGTGTCCCTGATAATTACTCTGGCAAGAGGTGCATCCAAATTCAAGTATTGCTGATAATTGCATTGGCAAGAGTTGTATCCAGCTGTATGTGTCCATGATAATTACACTGGCAAGAGGTGCATCCAGCTGCACGTATCCCAGATAAGTACTCTGGCAAAAGGTGTATCCACTGCACGTATCCCTGATAATTACTCCGGCAAGGGGAACATCCAGCTACACGTGTCGCAGATAATTACACTGGCAAGAATTACATCCAGCTGCAAGTGACCCTGATAGTTACACCGGCCAGAGGTGCATCCAGCTGCATGTGTCCCTGATAATTAATCTGGCAAGATTTGCATCCAGCTGAACGTGTCCCTGATAATTACTCTGGCAAGAGGTGCATCCAGCTGCACGGGTCCCTGATAACTACTCTGGCAAGAGGTGCATCCAGCTGCAAGTGACCCTGATAATTACACCGGCCAGAGGTGCATCCAGCTGCATGTGTCCCTGATAATTACTCTGGCAAGAGGTGCATCCAGCTGCAGGTGACCCTGATAATTACATCAGCCAGAGGTGCATCCAGCTGCATGTGTCCCCGATAATTACTCTTGATAAGAGGTGCATCCAACTTCAAGTATCGCTGATAATTACACTGGCAAGAGTTGCATGAATCTGTATGTGTCCATGATAATTACACTGGCAAGAGGTGCATCCAGCTGCAAGTGACCCTGATAATTACTCCGGCAAGAGGTGCATCCAGCTGCATGTGTCCCTGATAATTACAAAGACAAGAGGTGCATCCAGCTGCACATGTCCCTGATAATTACTCCGGCAAGAGGTGTATCCAGCTGCAAGTGACCCTGATAATTACACTGGCAAGAGGTGAATCCAGCTGCACGTATCCCTGATAATTATACCGGCAAGAGGTTCATCCAGCTGCAAGTGACCCTGATAATTACACCAGCAAGAGGTGCATCCAGCTGCATGTGTCCCTGATAATTACAGTGGCAAGAGGTGCATCCAGCTGCAGGTGACCCTGATAATTACATCAGCCAGAGCTGCATCCAGCTGCAAGTGACCCTGATAATTACTCCGGCAAGAGGTGCATCCAGCTGCACGTGTCCCTGATAATGACTCCGGCAAAAGGTGCATCCAGCTGCAAGTGTCCCTGATAATTACACTGGTAAGATTTGCATCCAGCTGAACGTGTCCCTGATAATTACTCCGGCAAGAGGTGCATCCAGCTGCAAGTGTCCCTGATAATTACTCTGGCAAGAGGTGCATCCAGCTGCAGGTGATCCTGATAATTACACCAGACAGAGGTGCATCCAGCTGCAAGTGACCCTGATAATTACTCCGGCAAGAGGTGCATCCAGCTGCACGTCTCCCTGATAATTACAAAGACACGAGGTGCGTCCAGCTGCACATGTCCCTGATAATTACTCCGGCAAGAGGTGCATCCAGCTGCAAGTGACCCTGATAATTACACTGGCAAGAGGTGAATCCAGCTGCACGTGTCCCTGATAATTATACCGGCAAGAGGTTCATCCAGCTGCAGGTGACCCTGATAATTACATCAGCCAGAGGTGCATCCAGCTGCATGTGTCCCTGATAATTACTCTGGCAAGAGGTGCATCCAAATTCAAGTATTGCTGATAATTGCATTGGCAAGAGTTGTATCCAGCTGTATGTGTCCATGATAATTACACTGGGAAGAGGTGCATCCAGCTGCACGTATCCCAGATAAGTACTCTGGCAAAAGGTGTATCCACTGCACGTATCCCTGATAATTACTCCGGCAAGAGGAACATCCAGCTACATGCGTCGCAGATAATTACACTGGCAAGAATTAAATCCAGCTGCAAGTGACCCTGATAGTTACACCGGCCAGAGGTGCATCCAGCTGCATGTGTCCCTGATAATTAATCTGGCAAGATTTGCATCCAGCTGAACGTGTCCCTCATAATTACTCTGGCAAGAGGTGCATCCAGCTGCACGTGTCCCTGATAATTCCTCTGGCAAGAGGTTCATCCAGCTGCAAGTGACCCTGATAATTACACCAGCAAGAGGTGCATCCAGCTGCATGTGTCCCTGATAATTACAGTGGCAAGAGGTGCATCCAGCTGCAGGTGACCCTGATAATTACATCAGCCAGAGCTGCATCCAGCTGCAAGTGACCCTGATAATTACTCCGGCAAGAGGTGCATCCAGCTGCACGTGTCCCTGATAATTACACCGGCCAGAGGTGCATCCAGCTACATGTGTCCCTGATAATTACACTGGCAAGATTTGCATCCAGCTGAACGTGTCCCTGATAATTACTCCGGCAAGAGGTGCATCCAGCTGCAAGTGTCCCTGATAATTACTCTGGCAAGAGGTGCATCCAGCTGCAGGTGATCCTGATAATTACACCAGACAGAGGTGCATCCAGCTGCAAGTGACCCTGATAATTACTCCGGCAAGAGGTGCATCCAGCTGCACGTGTCCCTGATAATTACAAAGACACGAGGTGCGTCCAGCTGCACATGTCCCTGATAATTACTCCGGCAAGAGGTGCATCCAGCTGCAAGTGACCCTGATAATTACACTGGCAAGAGGTGAATCCAGCTGCACGTGTCCCTGATAATTATACCGGCAAGAGGTTCATCCAGCTGCAGGTGACCCTGATAATTACATCAGCCAGAGGTGCATCCAGCTGCATGTGTCCCTGATAATTACTCTGGCAAGAGGTGCATCCAAATTCAAGTATTGCTGATAATTGCATTGGCAAGAGTTGTATCCAGCTGTATGTATGTGTCCATGATAATTACACTGGGAAGAGGTGCATCCAGCTGCACGTATCCCAGATAAGTACTCTGGCAAAAGGTGTATCCACTGCACGTATCCCTGATAATTACTCCGGCAAGAGGAACATCCAGCTACATGCGTCGCAGATAATTACACTGGCAAGAATTACATCCAGCTGCAAGTGACCCTGATAGTTACACCGGCCAGAGGTGCATCCAGCTGCATGTGTCCCTGATAATTAATCTGGCAAGATTTGCATCCAGCTGAACGTGTCCCTCATAATTACTCTGGCAAGAGGTGCATCCAGCTGCACGTGTCCCTGATAATTCCTCTGGCAAGAGGTGCATCCAGCTGCAAGTGACCCTGATAATTACACCGGCCAGAGGTGCATCCAGCTGCATGTGTCCCTGATAATTACTCTGGCAAGAGGTGCATCCAGCTGCAGGTGACCCTGATAATTACATCAGCCAGAGGTGCATCCAGCTGCATGTGTCCCTGATAATTACTCTTGATAAGAGGTGCATCCAACTTCAAGTATCGCTGATAATTACACTGGCAAGAGTTGCATGAATCTGTATGTGTCCATGATAATTACACTGGCAAGAGGTGCATCCAGCTGCAAGTGACCCTGATAATTACTCCGGCAAGAGGTGCATCCAGCTGCACGTGTCCCTGATAATTACAAAGACAAGAGGTGCATCCAGCTGGACATGTCCCTGATAATTACTCCGGCAAGAGGTGTATCCAGCTGCAAGTGACCCTGATAATTACACTGGCAAGAGGTGAATCCAGCTGCACGTGTCCCTGATAATTATACCGGCAAGAGGTTCATCCAGCTGCAAGTGACCTTGATAATTACACCAGCAAGAGGTGCATCCAGCTGCATTTGTCCCTGATAATTACAGTGGCAAGAGGTGCATCCAGCTGCAGGTGACCCTGATAATTACATCAGCCAGAGCTGCATCCAGCTGCAAGTGACCCTGATAATTACTCCGGCAAGAGGTGCATCCAGCTGCACGTGTCCCTGATAATGACTCCGGCAAAAGGTGCATCCAGCTGCAAGTGTCCCTGATAATTACTCTGGTAAGAGGTGCATCCAGCTGCAAGTGAACATTATAATTACACCGGCCAGAGTTGCATCCAGCTGCACGTGTCCCTGATAATTACTCCGGCAAGAGGTGCATCTAGCTGCATGTGTCCCTGATAATTACACTGGCAAGTGGTGCATCCAGCTGCACGTGACCCTGATAATTACATCAGCCAGAGGTGCATCCAGTTGCATGTGTCCCTGATAATTACTCTGGATAAGAGGTGCATCCAACTTCAAGTATCGCTGATAATTACACTGGCAAGAGTTGCATGAAGCTGTATGTGTCCATGATAATTACACTGCCAAGAGGTGCATCCAGCTCCACGTGTCCCTGATCATTACTATGTTAAGAGGTGCATCCAGCTGCAGGTGACCCTGATAATTACACTGGCCAGAGGTGCATCCAGCTGCAAGTGAACCTTATAATTACAGCGGCAAGAGTTACATCCAGCTGCAAGTGACCCTGATAATTACTCCGGCAAGAGGTGCATCCAGCTGCATGTGTCCCTGATAATTATTCCGGCAAGAGATGCATCCAGCTGTACGTGTCCCTGATAATTACAGTGGCAAGAGGTGCATCCAGCTCCACGTGTCCCTGATAATGACTCCGGCAAGAGGTGCATCCAGCTGCAAGTGTCCCTGATAATTACTCTGGCAAGAGGTGCATCCACTGCAGGTGACCCTGATAATTACATCAGCCAGAGGTGCGTCCAGCTGCATGTGTCCCTGATAATTACTCTGGATAAGATGTGCATCAAACTACAAGTATCGCTGATAATTACACTGGCAAGAGTTGCATCCAGCTGTATGTGTCCATGATAATTACACTGGCAAGAGGTACATCCAGCTCCACGTGTCCCTGATAATTAAAAAGACAAGAGCTGCATCCATCTCCACGTGTCCCTGATAATTACTCTGGCAAGAGGTGCATCCAGCTGCACGTGTCCCTGATCATTACTATGGTAAGAGGTGCATCCAGCTGCAGGTGACCCTGATCATTACCCTGGCCAGAGGTGCATCCAGCTTCAAGTGAACATTATAATTACAGCGGCAAGAGTTACATCCAGCTGCAAGTGACCCTGATAATTACTCCGTCAAGAGGTGCATCCAGCTGCATGTGTCCCTGATAATTATTCCGGCAAGAGATGCATCCAGCTGTACGTGTCCCTGATAATTACTCGGCAAGAGGTGCATCCAGCTGCATGTGTCCCTGATAATTACTCCGGCAAGAGGAGCATCCAGCTACACGTGTCCCTGATAATTACTCCACCCTGATAATTACACCGGCCAGAGGTGCATCCAGCTACATGTGTCCCTGATAATTACACTGGCAAGATTTGCATCCAGCTGAACGTGTCCCTGATAATTACTCCGGCAAGAGGTGCATCCAGCTGCAAGTGTCCCTGATAATTACTCTGGCAAGAGGTGCATCCAGCTGCAGGTGATCCTGATAATTACACCAGACAGAGGTGCATCCAGCTGCAAGTGACCCTGATAATTACTCCGGCATAGGTGCATCCAGCTGCACGTGTCCCTGATAATTACAAAGACACGAGGTGCGTCCAGCTGCACATGTCCCTGATAATTACTCCGGCAAGAGGTGCATCCAGCTGCAAGTGACCCTGATAATTACACTGGCAAGAGGTGAATCCAGCTGCACGTGTCCCTGATAATTATACCGGCAAGAGGTTCATCCTGCTGCAAGTGACCCTGATAATTACACCAGCAAAAGGTGCATCCAGCTGCATGTGTCCCTGATAATTACAGTGGCAAGAGGTGCATCCAGCTGCAGGTGACCCTGATAATTACATCAGCCAGAGGTGCATCCAGCTGCATGTGTCCCTGATAATTACTCTGGCAAGAGGTGCATCCAAATTCAAGTATTGCTGATAATTGCATTGGCAAGAGTTGTATCCAGCTGTATGTGTCCATGATAATTACACTGGCAAGAGGTGCATCCAGCTGCACGTATCCCAGATAAGTACTCTGGCAAAAGGTGTATCCACTGCACGTATCCCTGATAATTACTCCGGCAAGGGGAACATCCAGCTACACGTGTCGCAGATAATTACACTGGCAAGAATTACATCCAGCTGCAAGTGACCCTGATAGTTACACCGGCCAGAGGTGCATCCAGCTGCATGTGTCCCTGATAATTAATCTGGCAAGATTTGCATCCAGCTGAACGTGTCCCTCATAATTACTCTGGCAAGAGGTGCATCCAGCTGCACGTGTCCCTGATAATTCCTCTGGCAAGAGGTTCATCCAGCTGCAAGTGACCCTGATAATTACACCAGCAAGAGGTGCATCCAGCTGCATGTGTCCCTGATAATTACAGTGGCAAGAGGTGCATCCAGCTGCAGGTGACCCTGATAATTACATCAGCCAGAGCTGCATCCAGCTGCAAGTGACCCTGATAATTACTCCGGCAAGAGGTGCATCCAGCTGCACGTGTCCCTGATAATTACACCGGCCAGAGGTGCATCCAGCTACATGTGTCCCTGATAATTACACTGGCAAGATTTGCATCCAGCTGAACGTGTCCCTGATAATTACTCCGGCAAGAGGTGCATCCAGCTGCAAGTGTCCCTGATAATTACTCTGGCAAGAGGTGCATCCAGCTGCAGGTGATCCTGATAATTACACCAGACAGAGGTGCATCCAGCTGCAAGTGACCCTGATAATTACTCCGGCAAGAGGTGCATCCAGCTGCACGTGTCCCTGATAATTACAAAGACACGAGGTGCGTCCAGCTGCACATGTCCCTGATAATTACTCCGGCAAGAGGTGCATCCAGCTGCAAGTGACCCTGATAATTACACTGGCAAGAGGTGAATCCAGCTGCACGTGTCCCTGATAATTATACCGGCAAGAGGTTCATCCAGCTGCAGGTGACCCTGATAATTACATCAGCCAGAGGTGCATCCAGCTGCATGTGTCCCTGATAATTACTCTGGCAAGAGGTGCATCCAAATTCAAGTATTGCTGATAATTGCATTGGCAAGAGTTGTATCCAGCTGTATGTATGTGTCCATGATAATTACACTGGGAAGAGGTGCATCCAGCTGCACGTATCCCAGATAAGTACTCTGGCAAAAGGTGTATCCACTGCACGTATCCCTGATAATTACTCCGGCAAGAGGAACATCCAGCTACATGCGTCGCAGATAATTACACTGGCAAGAATTACATCCAGCTGCAAGTGACCCTGATAGTTACACCGGCCAGAGGTGCATCCAGCTGCATGTGTCCCTGATAATTAATCTGGCAAGATTTGCATCCAGCTGAACGTGTCCCTCATAATTACTCTGGCAAGAGGTGCATCCAGCTGCACGTGTCCCTGATAATTCCTCTGGCAAGAGGTGCATCCAGCTGCAAGTGACCCTGATAATTACACCGGCCAGAGGTGCATCCAGCTGCATGTGTCCCTGATAATTACTCTGGCAAGAGGTGCATCCAGCTGCAGGTGACCCTGATAATTACATCAGCCAGAGGTGCATCCAGCTGCATGTGTCCCTGATAATTACTCTTGATAAGAGGTGCATCCAACTTCAAGTATCGCTGATAATTACACTGGCAAGAGTTGCATGAATCTGTATGTGTCCATGATAATTACACTGGCAAGAGGTGCATCCAGCTGCAAGTGACCCTGATAATTACTCCGGCAAGAGGTGCATCCAGCTGCACGTGTCCCTGATAATTACAAAGACAAGAGGTGCATCCAGCTGGACATGTCCCTGATAATTACTCCGGCAAGAGGTGTATCCAGCTGCAAGTGACCCTGATAATTACACTGGCAAGAGGTGAATCCAGCTGCACGTGTCCCTGATAATTATACCGGCAAGAGGTTCATCCAGCTGCAAGTGACCTTGATAATTACACCAGCAAGAGGTGCATCCAGCTGCATTTGTCCCTGATAATTACAGTGGCAAGAGGTGCATCCAGCTGCAGGTGACCCTGATAATTACATCAGCCAGAGCTGCATCCAGCTGCAAGTGACCCTGATAATTACTCCGGCAAGAGGTGCATCCAGCTGCACGTGTCCCTGATAATGACTCCGGCAAAAGGTGCATCCAGCTGCAAGTGTCCCTGATAATTACTCTGGTAAGAGGTGCATCCAGCTGCAAGTGAACATTATAATTACACCGGCCAGAGTTGCATCCAGCTGCACGTGTCCCTGATAATTACTCCGGCAAGAGGTGCATCTAGCTGCATGTGTCCCTGATAATTACACTGGCAAGTGGTGCATCCAGCTGCACGTGACCCTGATAATTACATCAGCCAGAGGTGCATCCAGTTGCATGTGTCCCTGATAATTACTCTGGATAAGAGGTGCATCCAACTTCAAGTATCGCTGATAATTACACTGGCAAGAGTTGCATGAAGCTGTATGTGTCCATGATAATTACACTGCCAAGAGGTGCATCCAGCTCCACGTGTCCCTGATCATTACTATGTTAAGAGGTGCATCCAGCTGCAGGTGACCCTGATAATTACACTGGCCAGAGGTGCATCCAGCTGCAAGTGAACCTTATAATTACAGCGGCAAGAGTTACATCCAGCTGCAAGTGACCCTGATAATTACTCCGGCAAGAGGTGCATCCAGCTGCATGTGTCCCTGATAATTATTCCGGCAAGAGATGCATCCAGCTGTACGTGTCCCTGATAATTACAGTGGCAAGAGGTGCATCCAGCTCCACGTGTCCCTGATAATGACTCCGGCAAGAGGTGCATCCAGCTGCAAGTGTCCCTGATAATTACTCTGGCAAGAGGTGCATCCACTGCAGGTGACCCTGATAATTACATCAGCCAGAGGTGCGTCCAGCTGCATGTGTCCCTGATAATTACTCTGGATAAGATGTGCATCAAACTACAAGTATCGCTGATAATTACACTGGCAAGAGTTGCATCCAGCTGTATGTGTCCATGATAATTACACTGGCAAGAGGTACATCCAGCTCCACGTGTCCCTGATAATTAAAAAGACAAGAGCTGCATCCATCTCCACGTGTCCCTGATAATTACTCTGGCAAGAGGTGCATCCAGCTGCACGTGTCCCTGATCATTACTATGGTAAGAGGTGCATCCAGCTGCAGGTGACCCTGATCATTACCCTGGCCAGAGGTGCATCCAGCTTCAAGTGAACATTATAATTACAGCGGCAAGAGTTACATCCAGCTGCAAGTGACCCTGATAATTACTCCGTCAAGAGGTGCATCCAGCTGCATGTGTCCCTGATAATTATTCCGGCAAGAGATGCATCCAGCTGTACGTGTCCCTGATAATTACTCGGCAAGAGGTGCATCCAGCTGCATGTGTCCCTGATAATTACTCCGGCAAGAGGAGCATCCAGCTACACGTGTCCCTGATAATTACTCCACCCTGATAATTACACCGGCCAGAGGTGCATCCAGCTACATGTGTCCCTGATAATTACACTGGCAAGATTTGCATCCAGCTGAACGTGTCCCTGATAATTACTCCGGCAAGAGGTGCATCCAGCTGCAAGTGTCCCTGATAATTACTCTGGCAAGAGGTGCATCCAGCTGCAGGTGATCCTGATAATTACACCAGACAGAGGTGCATCCAGCTGCAAGTGACCCTGATAATTACTCCGGCATAGGTGCATCCAGCTGCACGTGTCCCTGATAATTACAAAGACACGAGGTGCGTCCAGCTGCACATGTCCCTGATAATTACTCCGGCAAGAGGTGCATCCAGCTGCAAGTGACCCTGATAATTACACTGGCAAGAGGTGAATCCAGCTGCACGTGTCCCTGATAATTATACCGGCAAGAGGTTCATCCTGCTGCAAGTGACCCTGATAATTACACCAGCAAAAGGTGCATCCAGCTGCATGTGTCCCTGATAATTACAGTGGCAAGAGGTGCATCCAGCTGCAGGTGACCCTGATAATTACATCAGCCAGAGGTGCATCCAGCTGCATGTGTCCCTGATAATTACTCTGGCAAGAGGTGCATCCAAATTCAAGTATTGCTGATAATTGCATTGGCAAGAGTTGTATCCAGCTGTATGTGTCCATGATAATTACACTGGCAAGAGGTGCATCCAGCTGCACGTATCCCAGATAAGTACTCTGGCAAAAGGTGTATCCACTGCACGTATCCCTGATAATTACTCCGGCAAGGGGAACATCCAGCTACACGTGTCGCAGATAATTACACTGGCAAGAATTACATCCAGCTGCAAGTGACCCTGATAGTTACACCGGCCAGAGGTGCATCCAGCTGCATGTGTCCCTGATAATTAATCTGGCAAGATTTGCATCCAGCTGAACGTGTCCCTGATAATTACTCTGGCAAGAGGTGCATCCAGCTGCACGGGTCCCTGATAACTACTCTGGCAAGAGGTGCATCCAGCTGCAAGTGACCCTGATAATTACACCGGCCAGAGGTGCATCCAGCTGCATGTGTCCCTGATAATTACTCTTGCAAGAGGTGCATCCAGCTGCAGGTGACCCTGATAATTACATCAGCCAGAGGTGCATCCAGCTGCATGTGTCCCCGATAATGACTCTTGATAAGAGGTGCATCCAACTTCAAGTATCGCTGATAATTACACTGGCAAGAGTTGCATGAATCTGTATGTGTCCATGATAATTACACTGGCAAGAGGTGCATCCAGCTGCAAGTGACCCTGATAATTACTCCGGCAAGAGGTGCATCCAGCTGCATGTGTCCCTGATAATTACAAAGACAAGAGGTGCATCCAGCTGCATGTGTCCCTGATAATTATTCCGGCAAGAGATGCATCCAGCTGTACGTGTCCCTGATAATTACAGTGGCAAGAGGTGCATCCAGCTCCACGTGTCCCTGATAATGACTCCGGCAAGAGGTGCATCCAGCTGCAAGTGTCCCTGATAATTACTCTGGCAAGAGGTGCATCCACTGCAGGTGACCCTGATAATTACATCAGCCAGAGGTGCGTCCAGCTGCATGTGTCCCTGATAATTACTCTGGATAAGATGTGCATCAAACTACAAGTATCGCTGATAATTACACTGGCAAGAGTTGCATCCAGCTGTATGTGTCCATGATAATTACACTGGCAAGAGGTACATCCAGCTCCACGTGTCCCTGATAATTAAAAAGACAAGAGCTGCATCCATCTCCACGTGTCCCTGATAATTACTCTGGCAAGAGGTGCATCCAGCTGCACGTGTCCCTGATCATTACTATGGTAAGAGGTGCATCCAGCTGCAGGTGACCCTGATCATTACCCTGGCCAGAGGTGCATCCAGCTTCAAGTGAACATTATAATTACAGCGGCAAGAGTTACATCCAGCTGCAAGTGACCCTGATAATTACTCCGTCAAGAGGTGCATCCAGCTGCATGTGTCCCTGATAATTATTCCGGCAAGAGATGCATCCAGCTGTACGTGTCCCTGATAATTACTCGGCAAGAGGTGCATCCAGCTGCATGTGTCCCTGATAATTACTCCGGCAAGAGGAGCATCCAGCTACACGTGTCCCTGATAATTACTCCACCCTGATAATTACACCGGCCAGAGGTGCATCCAGCTACATGTGTCCCTGATAATTACACTGGCAAGATTTGCATCCAGCTGAACGTGTCCCTGATAATTACTCCGGCAAGAGGTGCATCCAGCTGCAAGTGTCCCTGATAATTACTCTGGCAAGAGGTGCATCCAGCTGCAGGTGATCCTGATAATTACACCAGACAGAGGTGCATCCAGCTGCAAGTGACCCTGATAATTACTCCGGCATAGGTGCATCCAGCTGCACGTGTCCCTGATAATTACAAAGACACGAGGTGCGTCCAGCTGCACATGTCCCTGATAATTACTCCGGCAAGAGGTGCATCCAGCTGCAAGTGACCCTGATAATTACACTGGCAAGAGGTGAATCCAGCTGCACGTGTCCCTGATAATTATACCGGCAAGAGGTTCATCCTGCTGCAAGTGACCCTGATAATTACACCAGCAAAAGGTGCATCCAGCTGCATGTGTCCCTGATAATTACAGTGGCAAGAGGTGCATCCAGCTGCAGGTGACCCTGATAATTACATCAGCCAGAGGTGCATCCAGCTGCATGTGTCCCTGATAATTACTCTGGCAAGAGGTGCATCCAAATTCAAGTATTGCTGATAATTGCATTGGCAAGAGTTGTATCCAGCTGTATGTGTCCATGATAATTACACTGGCAAGAGGTGCATCCAGCTGCACGTATCCCAGATAAGTACTCTGGCAAAAGGTGTATCCACTGCACGTATCCCTGATAATTACTCCGGCAAGGGGAACATCCAGCTACACGTGTCGCAGATAATTACACTGGCAAGAATTACATCCAGCTGCAAGTGACCCTGATAGTTACACCGGCCAGAGGTGCATCCAGCTGCATGTGTCCCTGATAATTAATCTGGCAAGATTTGCATCCAGCTGAACGTGTCCCTCATAATTACTCTGGCAAGAGGTGCATCCAGCTGCACGTGTCCCTGATAATTCCTCTGGCAAGAGGTTCATCCAGCTGCAAGTGACCCTGATAATTACACCAGCAAGAGGTGCATCCAGCTGCATGTGTCCCTGATAATTACAGTGGCAAGAGGTGCATCCAGCTGCAGGTGACCCTGATAATTACATCAGCCAGAGCTGCATCCAGCTGCAAGTGACCCTGATAATTACTCCGGCAAGAGGTGCATCCAGCTGCACGTGTCCCTGATAATTACACCGGCCAGAGGTGCATCCAGCTACATGTGTCCCTGATAATTACACTGGCAAGATTTGCATCCAGCTGAACGTGTCCCTGATAATTACTCCGGCAAGAGGTGCATCCAGCTGCAAGTGTCCCTGATAATTACTCTGGCAAGAGGTGCATCCAGCTGCAGGTGATCCTGATAATTACACCAGACAGAGGTGCATCCAGCTGCAAGTGACCCTGATAATTACTCCGGCAAGAGGTGCATCCAGCTGCACGTGTCCCTGATAATTACAAAGACACGAGGTGCGTCCAGCTGCACATGTCCCTGATAATTACTCCGGCAAGAGGTGCATCCAGCTGCAAGTGACCCTGATAATTACACTGGCAAGAGGTGAATCCAGCTGCACGTGTCCCTGATAATTATACCGGCAAGAGGTTCATCCAGCTGCAGGTGACCCTGATAATTACATCAGCCAGAGGTGCATCCAGCTGCATGTGTCCCTGATAATTACTCTGGCAAGAGGTGCATCCAAATTCAAGTATTGCTGATAATTGCATTGGCAAGAGTTGTATCCAGCTGTATGTATGTGTCCATGATAATTACACTGGGAAGAGGTGCATCCAGCTGCACGTATCCCAGATAAGTACTCTGGCAAAAGGTGTATCCACTGCACGTATCCCTGATAATTACTCCGGCAAGAGGAACATCCAGCTACATGCGTCGCAGATAATTACACTGGCAAGAATTACATCCAGCTGCAAGTGACCCTGATAGTTACACCGGCCAGAGGTGCATCCAGCTGCATGTGTCCCTGATAATTAATCTGGCAAGATTTGCATCCAGCTGAACGTGTCCCTCATAATTACTCTGGCAAGAGGTGCATCCAGCTGCACGTGTCCCTGATAATTCCTCTGGCAAGAGGTGCATCCAGCTGCAAGTGACCCTGATAATTACACCGGCCAGAGGTGCATCCAGCTGCATGTGTCCCTGATAATTACTCTGGCAAGAGGTGCATCCAGCTGCAGGTGACCCTGATAATTACATCAGCCAGAGGTGCATCCAGCTGCATGTGTCCCTGATAATTACTCTTGATAAGAGGTGCATCCAACTTCAAGTATCGCTGATAATTACACTGGCAAGAGTTGCATGAATCTGTATGTGTCCATGATAATTACACTGGCAAGAGGTGCATCCAGCTGCAAGTGACCCTGATAATTACTCCGGCAAGAGGTGCATCCAGCTGCACGTGTCCCTGATAATTACAAAGACAAGAGGTGCATCCAGCTGGACATGTCCCTGATAATTACTCCGGCAAGAGGTGTATCCAGCTGCAAGTGACCCTGATAATTACACTGGCAAGAGGTGAATCCAGCTGCACGTGTCCCTGATAATTATACCGGCAAGAGGTTCATCCAGCTGCAAGTGACCTTGATAATTACACCAGCAAGAGGTGCATCCAGCTGCATTTGTCCCTGATAATTACAGTGGCAAGAGGTGCATCCAGCTGCAGGTGACCCTGATAATTACATCAGCCAGAGCTGCATCCAGCTGCAAGTGACCCTGATAATTACTCCGGCAAGAGGTGCATCCAGCTGCACGTGTCCCTGATAATGACTCCGGCAAAAGGTGCATCCAGCTGCAAGTGTCCCTGATAATTACTCTGGTAAGAGGTGCATCCAGCTGCAAGTGAACATTATAATTACACCGGCCAGAGTTGCATCCAGCTGCACGTGTCCCTGATAATTACTCCGGCAAGAGGTGCATCTAGCTGCATGTGTCCCTGATAATTACACTGGCAAGTGGTGCATCCAGCTGCACGTGACCCTGATAATTACATCAGCCAGAGGTGCATCCAGTTGCATGTGTCCCTGATAATTACTCTGGATAAGAGGTGCATCCAACTTCAAGTATCGCTGATAATTACACTGGCAAGAGTTGCATGAAGCTGTATGTGTCCATGATAATTACACTGCCAAGAGGTGCATCCAGCTCCACGTGTCCCTGATCATTACTATGTTTAGAGGTGCATCCAGCTGCAGGTGACCCTGATAATTACACTGGCCAGAGGTGCATCCAGCTGCAAGTGAACCTTATAATTACAGCGGCAAGAGTTACATCCAGCTGCAAGTGACCCTGATAATTACTCCGGCAAGAGGTGCATCCAGCTGCATGTGTCCCTGATAATTATTCCGGCAAGAGATGCATCCAGCTGTACGTGTCCCTGATAATTACAGTGGCAAGAGGTGCATCCAGCTCCACGTGTCCCTGATAATGACTCCGGCAAGAGGTGCATCCAGCTGCAAGTGTCCCTGATAATTACTCTGGCAAGAGGTGCATCCACTGCAGGTGACCCTGATAATTACATCAGCCAGAGGTGCGTCCAGCTGCATGTGTCCCTGATAATTACTCTGGATAAGATGTGCATCAAACTACAAGTATCGCTGATAATTACACTGGCAAGAGTTGCATCCAGCTGTATGTGTCCATGATAATTACACTGGCAAGAGGTACATCCAGCTCCACGTGTCCCTGATAATTAAAAAGACAAGAGCTGCATCCATCTCCACGTGTCCCTGATAATTACTCTGGCAAGAGGTGCATCCAGCTGCACGTGTCCCTGATCATTACTATGGTAAGAGGTGCATCCAGCTGCAGGTGACCCTGATCATTACCCTGGCCAGAGGTGCATCCAGCTTCAAGTGAACATTATAATTACAGCGGCAAGAGTTACATCCAGCTGCAAGTGACCCTGATAATTACTCCGTCAAGAGGTGCATCCAGCTGCATGTGTCCCTGATAATTATTCCGGCAAGAGATGCATCCAGCTGTACGTGTCCCTGATAATTACTCGGCAAGAGGTGCATCCAGCTGCATGTGTCCCTGATAATTACTCCGGCAAGAGGAGCATCCAGCTACACGTGTCCCTGATAATTACTCCACCCTGATAATTACACCGGCCAGAGGTGCATCCAGCTACATGTGTCCCTGATAATTACACTGGCAAGATTTGCATCCAGCTGAACGTGTCCCTGATAATTACTCCGGCAAGAGGTGCATCCAGCTGCAAGTGTCCCTGATAATTACTCTGGCAAGAGGTGCATCCAGCTGCAGGTGATCCTGATAATTACACCAGACAGAGGTGCATCCAGCTGCAAGTGACCCTGATAATTACTCCGGCATAGGTGCATCCAGCTGCACGTGTCCCTGATAATTACAAAGACACGAGGTGCGTCCAGCTGCACATGTCCCTGATAATTACTCCGGCAAGAGGTGCATCCAGCTGCAAGTGACCCTGATAATTACACTGGCAAGAGGTGAATCCAGCTGCACGTGTCCCTGATAATTATACCGGCAAGAGGTTCATCCTGCTGCAAGTGACCCTGATAATTACACCAGCAAAAGGTGCATCCAGCTGCATGTGTCCCTGATAATTACAGTGGCAAGAGGTGCATCCAGCTGCAGGTGACCCTGATAATTACATCAGCCAGAGGTGCATCCAGCTGCATGTGTCCCTGATAATTACTCTGGCAAGAGGTGCATCCAAATTCAAGTATTGCTGATAATTGCATTGGCAAGAGTTGTATCCAGCTGTATGTGTCCATGATAATTACACTGGCAAGAGGTGCATCCAGCTGCACGTATCCCAGATAAGTACTCTGGCAAAAGGTGTATCCACTGCACGTATCCCTGATAATTACTCCGGCAAGGGGAACATCCAGCTACACGTGTCGCAGATAATTACACTGGCAAGAATTACATCCAGCTGCAAGTGACCCTGATAGTTACACCGGCCAGAGGTGCATCCAGCTGCATGTGTCCCTGATAATTAATCTGGCAAGATTTGCATCCAGCTGAACGTGTCCCTGATAATTACTCTGGCAAGAGGTGCATCCAGCTGCACGGGTCCCTGATAACTACTCTGGCAAGAGGTGCATCCAGCTGCAAGTGACCCTGATAATTACACCGGCCAGAGGTGCATCCAGCTGCATGTGTCCCTGATAATTACTCTTGCAAGAGGTGCATCCAGCTGCAGGTGACCCTGATAATTACATCAGCCAGAGGTGCATCCAGCTGCATGTGTCCCCGATAATGACTCTTGATAAGAGGTGCATCCAACTTCAAGTATCGCTGATAATTACACTGGCAAGAGTTGCATGAATCTGTATGTGTCCATGATAATTACACTGGCAAGAGGTGCATCCAGCTGCAAGTGACCCTGATAATTACTCCGGCAAGAGGTGCATCCAGCTGCATGTGTCCCTGATAATTACAAAGACAAGAGGTGCATCCAGCTGCACATGTCCCTGATAATTACTCCGGCAAGAGGTGTATCCAGCTGCAAGTGACCCTGATAATTACACTGGCAAGAGGTGAATCCAGCTGCACGTATCCCTGATAATTATACCGGCAAGAGGTTCATCCAGCTGCAAGTGACCCTGATAATTACACCAGCAAGAGGTGCATCCAGCTGCATGTGTCCCTGATAATTACAGTGGCAAGAGGTGCATCCAGCTGCAGGTGACCCTGATAATTACATCAGCCAGAGCTGCATCCAGCTGCAAGTGACCCTGATAATTACTCCGGCAAGAGGTGCATCCAGCTGCACGTGTCCCTGATAATGACTCCGGCAAAAGGTGCATCCAGCTGCAAGTGTCCCTGATAATTACACTGGTAAGAGGTGCATCCAGCTGCAAGTGAACATTATAATTACACCGGCCAGAGTTGCATCCAGCTGCACGTGTCCCTGATAATTACTCCGGCAAGAGGTGCATCTAGCTGCATGTGTCCCTGATAATTACACTGGCAAGAGGTGCATCCAGCTGCACGTGCCCTGATAATTACATCAGCCAGAGGTGCATCCAGTTGCATGTGTCCCTGATAATTACTCTGGATAAGAGGTGCATCCAACTTCAAGTATCGCTGATAATTACACTGGCAAGAGTTGCATGAAGCTGTATGTGTCCATGATAATTACACTGGCAAGAGGTGCATCCAGCTCCACGTGTCCCTGATAATTAAAATGTCAAGAGGTGCATCAATCTGCACGTGTTCCTGATAATTACTCTGGCAAAAGGTGCATCCTGCTGCACGTGTCCCTGATCATTACTATCGTAAGAGGTGCATCCAGCTGCAGGTGACCCTGATAATTACACTGGCCAGAGGTGCATCCAGCTGCAAGTGAACCTTATAATTACAGCGGCAAGAGTTACATCCAGATGCAAGTTACCCTGATAATTACTCCGGCAAGAGGTGCATCCAGCTGCATGTGTCCCTGATAATTATTCCGGCAAGAGATGCATCCAGCTGTACGTGTCCCTGATAATTACAGTGGCAAGAGGTGCATCCAGCTCCACGTGTCCCTGATAATGACTCCGGCAAGAGGTGCATCCAGCTGCAAGTGTCCCTGATAATTACTCTGGCAAGAGGTGCATCCACTGCAGGTGACCCTGATAATTACATCAGCCAGAGGTGCGTCCAGCTGCATGTGTCCCTGATAATTACTCTGGATAAGATGTGCATCAAACTACAAGTATCGCTGATAATTACACTGGCAAGAGTTGCATCCAGCTGTATGTGTCCATGATAATTACACTGGCAAGAGGTACATCCAGCTCCACGTGTCCCTGATAATTAAAAAGACAAGAGCTGCATCCATCTCCACGTGTCCCTGGTAATTACTCTGGCAAGAGGTGCATCCAGCTGCACGTGTCCCTGATCATTACTATGGTAAGAGGTGCATCCAGCTGCAGGTGACCCTGATAATTACCCTGGCCAGAGGTGCATCCAGCTTCAAGTGAACCTTATAATTACAGCGGCAAGAGTTACATCCAGCTGCAAGTGACCCTGATAATTACTCCGGCAAGAGGTGCATCCAGCTGCATGTGTCCCTGATAATTATTCCGGCAAGAGATGCATCCAGCTGTACGTGTCCCTGATAATTACTCGGCAAGAGGTGCATCCAGCTGCATGTGTCCCTGATAATTACTCCGGCAAGAGGAGCATCCAGCTACACGTGTCCCTGATAATTACTCCACCATGATAATTACACCGGCCAGAGGTGCATCCAGCTACATGTGTCCCTGATAATTACACTGGCAAGATTTGCATCCAGCTGAACGTGTCCCTGATAATTACTCCGGCAAGAGGTGCATCCAGCTGCAAGTGTCCCTGATAATTACTCTGGCAAGAGGTGCATCCAGCTGCAGGTGATCCTGATAATTACACCAGACAGAGGTGCATCCAGATGCAAGTGACCCTGATAATTACTCCGGCAAGAGGTGCATCCAGCTGCACGTGTCCCTGATAATTACAAAGACAAGAGGTGCATCCAGCTGCACATGTCCCTGATAATTACTCCGGCAAGAGGTGCATCCAGCTGCAAGTGACCCTGATAATTACACTGGCAAGAGGTGAATCCAGCTGCACGTGTCCCTGATAATTATACCGGCAAGAGGTTCATCCAGCTGCAAGTGACCCTGACAATTACACCAGCAAAAGGTGCATCCAGCTGCATGTGTCCCTGATAATTACAGTGGCAAGAGGTGCATCCAGCTGCAGGTGACCCTGATAATTACATCAGCCAGAGGTGCATCCAGCTTCATGTGTCCCTGATAATTACTCTGGCAAGAGGTGCATCCAAGTTCAAGTATTGCTGATAATTGCATTGGCAAGAGTTGTATCCAGCTGTATGTGTCCATGATAATTACACTGGCAAGAGGTACATCCAGCTGCACGTATACCTGATAAGTACTCTGGCAAAAGATGTATCCAGCTGCACGTATCCCTGATAATTACTCCGGCAAGAGGAACATCCAGCTACACGTGTCGCAGATAATTACACTGGCAAGAATTACATCCAGCTGCAAGTGACCCTGATAATTACACTGGCCAGAGGTGCATCCAGCTGCATGTGTCCCTGATAATTAATCTGGCAAGATTTGCATCCAGCTGAACGTGTCCCTGATAATTACTCTGGCAAGAGGTGCATCCAGCTGCACGGGTCCCTGATAATTACTCTGGCAAGAGGTGCATCCAGCTGCAAGTGACCCTGATAATTACACCGGCCAGAGGTGCATCCAGCTGCATGTGTCCCTGATAATTACACTGGCAAGAGGTGCATCCAGCTGCAGGTGACCCTGATAATTACATCAGCCAGAGGTGCATCCAGCTGCATGTGTCCCTGATAATTACTCTTGATAAGAGGTGCATCCAACTTCAAGTATCGCTGATAATTACACTGGCAAGAGTTGCATGAAGCTGTATGTGTCCATGATAATTACACTGGCAAGAGGTGCATCCAGCTGCAAGTGACCCTGATAATTACTCCTGCAAGACGTGCATCCAGCTGCACGTGTCCCTGATAAATACAAAGACAAGAGGTGCATCCAGCTGCACATGTCCCTGATAATTACTCCGGCAAGAAGTGTATCCAGCTGCAAGTGACCCTGATAATTACACTGGCAAGAGGTGAATCCAGCTGCACGTGTCCCTAATAATTATACCGGCAAGAGGTTCATCCAGCTGCAAGTGACACTGATAATTACACCAGCAAGAGGTGCATCCAGCTGCATGTGTCCCTGATAATTACAGTGGCAAGAGGTGCATCCAGCTGCAGGTGACCCTGATAATTACATCAGCCAGAGCTGCATCCAGCTGCAAGTGACCCTGATAATTACTCCGGCAAGAGGTGCATCCAGCTGCACGTGTCCCTGATAAATACAAAGACAAGAGGTGTCTACAGCTGCACATGTCCCTAATAATTACTCCGGCAAGAGGTGTATCCATCTGCAAGTGACCCTGATAATTACACTGGCAAGAGGTGAATCCAGCTACACGTGTCCCAGATAATTACTCTGGCAAGAATTACATCCAGCTGCAAGTGACCCTGAAATTACACCGGCCAGAGGTGCATCCAGCTGCATGTGTCCCTGATAATTAATCTGGCAAGATTTGCATCCAGCTGAACGTTTCCCTGATAATTACTCCGGCAAGAGGTGGATCCAGCTGCACGTGTCCCTGATAATTACTCCGGCAAGAGGTGCATCCAGCTGCACGGGTCCCTGATAATTACTCTGGCAAGAGGTTCATCCAGCTGCAAGTGACCCTGATAATTACACCGGCCAGAGGTGCATCCAGCTGCATGTGTCCCTGATAATTAATCTGGCAATATTTGCATCCAGCTGAACGTGTGCCTGATAATTACTCCGGAAAGAGGTGCATCCATCTGCACGTGTCCCTGATAATTACTCTAGCAAGAGGTGCATCCAGCTGCACGTGTCCCTGATCATTACTATGGTAAGAAGTGCATCCAGCTGCAGGTGACCCTGATAATTACACTGGCCAGAGGTGCATCCAGCTGCAAGTGAACCTTATAATTGCAGCGGCAAGAGTTACATCCAGCTGCAAGTGACCCTGAGAATTACTCCGGCAAGAGGTGCATCCAGCTACATGTGTCCCTGATAATTATTCCGGCAAGAGATGCATCCAGCTGCACATGTCCCTGATAATTACTCCGGCAAGAGGTGCATCCAGCTACACGTGTCCCTGATAATTACAGTGGCAAGAGGTGCATCCAGCTGCACATGTCCCTGATAATTACTCCGGCAAGAGGTGCATCCAGCTGCATGTGTCCCTGATAATTACACTGGCAAGATTTGCATCCAGCTGCAGGTGACCCAGATAATTACATCAGCCAGAGGTGCATCCAGCTGCATGTGTCCCTGATAATTACTCTGGCAAGAGATGCATCCAACTTCAAGTATCGCTGATAATTACACTGGCAAGAGTTGTATCCAGCTGTATGTGTCCATGATAATTACACTGGCAAGAGGTGCATCCAGCTGCACGTATCCCTGATAAGTACTCTGGCAAGAGGTGCATCGAGCTGCACGGTTCCCTGATAATTACTCCGGCAAGAGGTGCATCCAGCTGCAAGTGACCCTGATAATTACACTGGCAAGAGGTGAATCCAACTACACGTGTCCCTGATAATTACACCGGCAAGTGCATCCAGCTGCATGTGTCCCTGATAATTACTCCGGCACGAGGAGCATCCACCTACACTTGTCCCTGATAATTACTCCACCCTGATAATTACACCGGCCAGAGGTGCATCCAGCTGCATGTGTCCTTGATAATTACACTGGCAAGATTTGCATCCAGCTGCACGTGTCCCTGATAATGACTCCGGCAAGAGGTGCATCCAGCTGCAAGTGTCCCTGATAATTACTCTGGTAAGAGGTGCATCCAGCTGCAAGTCAACATTATAATTACACCGGCCAGGGTTGCATCCAGCTGCACGTGTCCCTGATAATTACTCCGGCAAGAGGTGCATCTAGCTGCATGTGTCCCTGAAAATTACACTGGCAAGAGGTGCATCCAGCTGCAGGTGACCGTGATAATTACATCAGCCAGAGGTGCATCCAGTTGCATGTGTCCCTGATAATTACTCTGGATAAGAGGTGCATCCAACTTCAAGTATCGCTGATAATTACACTGGCAAGAGTTGAATGAAGCTGTATGTGTCCATGATAATTACACTGGCAAGAGGTGCATCCAGCTCCACGTGTCCCTGATAATTAAAAAAGACAAGAGGTGCATCAATCTGCACGTGTTCCTGATAATTACTCTGGCAAGAGGTGCATCCAGCTGCACGTGTCCCTGATCATTACTATGGTAAGAGGTGCATCCAGCTGCAGGTGACCCTGATAATTACACTGGCCAGAGGTGCATCCAGCTGCAAGTGAACCTGATAATTACAGCGGCAAGAGTTACATCCAGCTGCAAGTGACCCTGATAATTACTCCGGCAAGAGGTGCATCCAGCTGCATGTGTCCCTGATAATTATTCCGGCAAGAGATGCATCCAGCTGTACGTGTCCCTGATAATTACAGTGGCAAGAGGTGCATCCAGCTCCACGTGTCCCTGATAATGACTCCGGAAAGAGGTGCATCCAGCTGCAAGTGTCCCTGATAATTACTCTGGCAAGAGGTGCATCCACTGCAGGTGACCCTGATAATTACATCAGCCAGAGGTGCGTCCAGCTGCATGTGTCCCTGATAATTTCTCTGGATAAGAGGTGCATCCAACTACAAGTATCGCTGATAATTACACTGGCAAGAGTTGCATCCATCAGTATGTGTCCATGATAATTACACTGGCAAGAGGTACATCCAGCTCCACGTGTCCCTGATAATTAAAAACACAAGAGCTGCATCCATCTCCACGTGTCCCTGATAATTACTCTGGCAAGAGGTGCATCCAGCTGCACTTGTCCCTGATCATTACTATGGTGCATCCAGCTGCAGGTGACCCTGATAATTACCCTGGCCAGAGGTGCATCCAGCTTCAAGTGAACCTTATAATTACAGCGGCAAGAGTTACATCCAGCTGCAAGTGACCCTGATAATTACTCCGGCAAGAGTTGCATCCAGCTGCATGTGTCCCTGATAATTATTCCGCCAAGAGATGCATCCAGCTGTACGTGTCCCTCATAATTACTCGGGCAAGAGGTGCATCCAGCTGCATGCGTCCCTGATAATTACTCCGGCAAGAGGTGTATCCAGCTGCAAGTGACCCTGATAATTACACTGGCAAGAGGTGAATCCAGCTGCACGTGTCCCTGATAATTATACCGGCAAGAGGTTCATCCAGCTGCAAGTGACCCTGATAATTACACCAGAAAGAGGTGCATCCAGCTGCATGTGTCCCTGATATTTACAGTGGCAAGAGGTGCATCCAGCTGCAGGTGACCCTGATAATTACATCAGCCAGAGGTGCATCCAGCTGCATGTGTCCCTGATAATTACAGTGGCAATAGGTGCATCCAACTTCAAGTATTGCTGTTAATTACATTGGCAAGAGTTGTATCCAGCTGTATGTGTCCATGATAATTACACTGGCAAGAGGTGCATCCAGCTGCACGTATCCCTGATAAGTACTCTGGCAAGAGGTGTATCCAGCTGCATGTGTCCCTGATAATTACTCCGGCAAGAGGAACATCCAGCTACACGTGTCCCAGATAATTACTCTGGCAAGAATTACATCCAGCTGCAAGTGACCCTGATAATTACACCGGCCAGAGGTGCAACCAGCTGCATGTGTCCCTGATAATTAATCTGGCAAGATTTGCATCCAGCTGAACGTGTCCCTGATAATTACTCCGGCAAGAGGTGGATCCAGCTGCACGTATCCCTGATAATTACTCCAGCAAGAGGTGCATCCAGCTGCACGGGACCCTGATAATTACTCTGGCAAGAGGTGCATCCAGCTGCAAGTGACCCTGATAATTACACCGGCCAGAGGTGCATCCAGCTGCATGTGTCCCTGATAATTACACTGGCCAGAGGTGCATCCAGCTGCATGTGTCCCTGATAATTATTCCGGCAAGAGATGCATCCAGCTGTACGTGTCCCTGATAATTACAGTGGCAAGAGGTGCATCCAGCTGCATGTGTCCCTAATAATTACTCTGGATAAGAGGTGCATCCAACTACAAGTATCGCTGATAATTACACTGGCAAGAGTTGCATCCAGCTGTATGTCTCCATGATAATTACACTGGCAAGAAATACATCCAGCTCCACGTGTCCCTAATAATTAAAAACACAAGAGCTGCATCCATCTCCACGTGTCCCTGATAATTACTCTGGCAAGAGGTGCATCCAGCTGCACGTGTCCCTGATCATTACTATGGTAAGAGCTGCATCCAGCTGCAGGTGACCCTGATAATTACCCTGGCCAGAGGTGCATCCAGCTTCAAGTGAACCTTATAATTACAGCGGCAAGAGTTACATCCAGCTGCAAGTGACCCTGATAATTACTCCGGCAAGAGGTGCATCCAGCTGCATGTGTCCCTTATAATTATTCCGGCAAGAGATGCATCCAGCTGTACGTGTCCCTGATAGTTACTCGGGCAAGAGGTGCATCCAGCTGCATGTGTCCCTGATAATTACTCCAGCAAGAGGTGCATCCAGGTTCACGTGTCCCTGATAATTACAAAGACAAGAGGTGCATCCAGCTGCACATGTCCCTGATAATTACTCCGGCAAGAGGTGTATCCAGCTGCAAGTGACCCAGATAATTACACTGGCAAGAGGTGAATCCAGATGCACGTGTAACTGATAATTATACCGGCAAGAGGTTCATCCAGCTGCAAGTGACCCTGATAATTACACCAGCAAGAGGTGCACCCTGCTGCATGTGTCCCTGATATTTACAGTGGCAAGAGGTGCATCCAGCTGCAGGTGACCCTGATAATTACATCAGCCAGAGGTGCATCCAGCTGCATGTGTCCCTGATAATTACTCTGGCAATAGGTGCATCCAACTTCAAGTATTGCTGATAATTACACTGGCAAGAGGTGTATCCAGCTGCACGTGTCCCTGATAATTACTCCGGCAAGAGGAACATCCAGCTACACGTGTCCCAGATAATTACTCTGGCAAGAATTACATCCAGCTGCAAGTGACCCTGATAATTACACCGGCCAGAGGTGCATCCAGCTGCATGTGTCCCTGATAATTAATCTGGCAAGATTTGCATCCAGCTGAACGTGTCCCTGATAATTACTCCGGCAAGAGGTGGATCCAGCTGCACGGGTCCCTGAAAATTACTCTGGCAAGAGGTGCATCCAGCTGCAAGTGACCCTGATAATTACACCGGCCAGAGGTGCATCCAGCTGCATGTGTCCCTGATAATTAATCTGGCAATATTTGCATCCAGCTGAACGTGTCCCTGATAATTACTCCGGCAAGAGGTGCATCCAGCTGCACGTGTCCCTGATAATTACTCTGGCAAGAGGTGCATCCAGCTGCACGTGTCCCTGATCATTACTATGGTAAGAGGTGCATCCAGCTGCAGGTGACCCTGATAATTACACTGGCCAGAGGTGCATCCAGCTGCAAGTGAACCTTATAATTACAGCGGCAAGAGTTACATCCAGCTGCAAGTCACCCTGAGAATTACTCCGGCAAGAGGTGCATCCAGCTGCATGTGTCCCTGATAATTATTCCGGCAAGAGATGCATCCAGCTGTGCGTGTCCCTGATAATTACAGTGGCAAGAGGTGCATCCAGCTGCACATGTCCCTGATAATTACTCCGGCAAGAGGTACATCCAGCTGCATGTGTCCCTGATAATTACTCCGGCAAGAGGAGCAACCAGCTACACGTGTCCCTGATAATTACTCCACCCTGATAATTACACCGGCCAGAGGTGCATCCAGCTGCATGTGTCCCTGATAATTACACTGGCAAGATTTGCATCCAGCTGCAGGTGACCCTGATAATTACATCAGCCAGAGGTGCATCCAGCTGCATGTGTCCCTGATAATTACTCTGGCAAGAGGTGCATCCAACTTCAAGTATCGCTGATAATTACACTGGCAAGAGTTTTATCCAACTGTATGTGTCCATGATAATTACTCTGGCAAGTGGTGCATCCAGCTGAACGTATCCCTTATAATTACAGCAGCAAGAGTTACATCCAGCTGCAAGTGACCCTGATAATTACTCCGGCAAGAGGTGAATCCAGCTGCATGTGTCCCTGATCATTACTCTGGCAAGTGGTGCATCCAGCTGAACGTATCCCTTATGATTACAGCGCCAAGAGTTACATCCAGCTGCAAGTGACCCTGATAATTACTCCGGCAAGAGGTGCATCCAGCTGCATTTATCCCTGTTAATTGTTCCGGCAAGAGTGCATCCAGCTGTACGTGTCCCTGATAATTACTCCGGCAAGAGGTGCATCCAGCTGCATGTATCACTGATAATTACTCCGGCAAGAGTTGCATCCAGCTGCACATGTCCCTGATAATTACTCCGGCAAGAGGTGCATCCACCTGCATGTGTCCCTGATAATTACTCCGGCAAGAGGAGCATCCAGCTACACGTGTCACTGATAATTACTCCACCCTGATAATTACACCGGCCAGAGGAGCATCCAGCTGCATGTGTCCCTGATAATTACACAGGCAAGATTTGCATCCAGCTGAACGTGTCCCTTATAATTACTCTGGCAAGAGGTGCATCCAGCTGCAGGTGACCCTGATAATTACATCAGACAGAGCTGCATCCAGCTGCAAGTGACCCTGATAATTACTCCGGCAAGAGGTGCATCCAGCTGCACGTGTCCCTGATAATTACAAAGACAAGAGGTGCATCCAGCTGCACATGTCCCTGATAATTACTCCGGCAAGAGGTGTATCCAGCTGCAAGTGACCCTGATAATTACACTGGCAAGAGGTGAATCCAGCTACACGTGTCCCAGATAATTACTCTGGCAAGAATTACATCCAGCTGCAAGTGACCCTGATAATTACACCGGCCAGTGGTGCATCCAGCTGCATGTGTCCCTGATAATTAATCTGGCAAGATTTGCATCCAGCTGAACGTTTCCCTGATAATTACTCCGGCAAGAGGTGGATCCAGCTGCACGTGTCCCTGATAATTACTCCGGCAAGAGGTGCATCCAGCTGCACGGGTCCCTGATAATTACTCTGGCAAGAGGTTCATCCAGCTGCAATTGACCCTGATAATTACACCGGCCAGAGGTGCATCCAGCTGCATGTGTCCCTGATAATTAATCTGGCAATATTTGCATCCAGCTGAACGTGTCCCTGATAATTACTCCGGCAAGAGGTGCATCCATGTGCACGTGTCCCTGATAATTACTCTGGCAAGAGATGCATCCAGCTGAACGTGTCCCTGATCATTACTATGGTAAGAGGTGAATCCAGCTGCAGGTGACCCTGATAATTACACTGGCCAGAGGTGCATCCAGTTGCAAGTGAACCTTATATTTACAGCGGCAAGAGTTACATCCAGCTGCAAGTGACCCTGAGAATTACTCCGGCAAGAGGTGCATCGAGCTGCATGTTTCCCTGATAATTATTCCGGCAAGAGATGCATCCAGCTGCACATGTCCCTGATAATTACTCCGGCAAGAGGTGCATCCAGCTACACGTGTCCCTGATAATTACTCCACCCTGATAATTACAGTGTCAAGAGGTGCATCCAGCTGCACATGTCCCTGATAATTACTCCGGCAAGAGGTGCATCCAGCTACACGTGTCCCTGATAATTACTCCACCCTGATAATTACACCGGCCAGAGGTGCATCCAGCTGCATGTGTCCCTGATAATTACACTGGCAAGATTTGCATGCAGCTGCAGGTGACCCTGATAATTACATCAGCTTGAGGTGCATCCAGCTGCATGTGTCCCTGATAATTACTCCGGCAAGAGGTGCATCCAGCTACACGTGTCCCTGATAATTACTCCACCCTGATAATTACACCGGCCAGAGGTGCATCCAGCTGCATGTGTCCCTGATAATTACACTGGCAAGATTTGCATGCAGCTGCAGGTGACCCTGATAATTACATCAGCTTGAGGTGCATCCAGCTGCATGTGTCCATGATAATTACACTGGCAAGAGGTGCATCCAGCTGCACGTATCCCTGATAAGTACTCTGGCAAGAGGTGCATCGAGCTGCAAGTGTCCCTGATAATTACTCCAGCAAGAGGTGCATCCAGCTGCAAGTGACCCTGATAATTACACTGGCAAGAGGTGAATCCAACTACACGTGTCCCAGATAATTACACCGGCAAGAGGTTTATCCAGCTGCAAGTGACCCTGATAATTACACCAGCAAGAGGTGCATCCAGCTGCATGTGTCCCTGATAATTACTCCGGCAAGAGGAGCATCTACCTACACTTGTCCCTGATAATTACTCCACCCTGATAATTACAGCGGCCAGAGGTGTATCCAGCTGCATGTGTCCTTGATAATTACACTGGCAAGATTTGCATCCAGCTGCACGTCTCCCTGATAATGACTCCGGCAAGAGGTGCATCCAGCTGCAAGTGAACATTATAATTACACCGGCCAGAGTTGCATCCAGCTGCACGTGTCCCTGATAATTACTCCGGCAAGAGGTGCATCTAGCTGCATGTGTCCCTGATAATTACACTGGCAAGAGGTGCATCCAGCTGCAGGTGACCCTGATAATTACATCAGCCAGAGGTGCATCCAGTTGCATGTGTCCCTGAAAATTACTCTGGATAAGAGGTGCATCCAACTTCAAGTATCGCTGATAATTACACTGGCAAGTGTTGCATGAAGCTGTATGTGTCCATGATAATTACACTGGCAAGAGGTGCATCCAGCTCCACGTGTCCCTGGTAATTAAAAATACAAGAGGTGCATCAATCTGCACGTGTTCCTGATAATTACTTGGTAAGAGGTGCATCCAGCTGCACGTGTCCCTGATCATTACTATGGTAAAAGGTGCATCCAGCTGCAGGTGACCCTGATAATTACACTGGCCAGAGGTGCATCCAGCTGCAAGTGAACCTTATAATTAGAGCGGCAAGAGTTACATCCAGCTGCAAGTGACCCTGATAATTACAAAGACAAGAGGTGCATCCAGCTGCATGTGTCCCTGATAATTATTCCGGCAAGAGATGCATCCAGCTGTACGTGTCCCTGATAATTACAGTGGCAAGAGGTGCATCCAGCTCGACGTGTCCCTGATAATGACTCCGGAAAGAGGTGCATCCAGCTGCAAGTGTCCCTGATAATTACTCTGGCAAGAGGTGCATCCACTGCAGGTGACCCTGATAATTACATCAGCCAGAGGTTCGTCCAGCTGCATGTGTCCCTGATAATTACTCTGGATAAGAGGTGCATCCAACTACAAGTATCGCTGATAATTACACTGGCAAGAGTTGCATCCAGCTGTATGTGTCCATGATAATTACACTGGCAAGAGATACATCCAGCTCCACGTGTCCCTGATAATTAAAAAGACAAGTGCTGCATTCATCTCCACGTGTCCCTGATAATTACTCTGGCAAGAGGTGCATCCAGCTGCAGGTCACCCTGATAATTACCCTGGCCAGAGGTGCATCCAGCTTCAAGTGAACCTTATAATTACAGCGGCAAGAGTTACATCCAGCTGCAAGTGACCCTGATAATTACTCCGGCAAGAGTTACATCCAGCTGCATGTGACCCTGATAATTACTCCGGCAAGAGGTGCATCCAGCTGCATGTGTCCCAGATAATTATTCCGGCAAAAGATGCATCCAGCTGTACGTGTCCCTGAAAATTACTCGGGCAAGAGGTGCATCCAGCTGCATGTGTCCCTGATATTTACTCCGGCAAGAGGAGCATCCAGCTACACGTGTCCCTGATAATTACTCCACCCTGATAATTACACCGGCCAGAGGTGCATCCAGCTGCAAGTGACCCTGATAATTACTCCGGCAAGAGGTGCATCCAGCTGCACGTGTCCCTGATAATTATACCGGCAAGAGGTTCATCCAGCTGCAAGTGACCCTGATAATTACACCAGCAAAAGGTGCATCCAGCTGCATGTGTCCCTGATAATTACAGTGGCAAGAGGTGCATCCAGCTACAGGTGACCCTGATAATTGCATCAGCCAGAGGTGCATCCCGCTGCATGTGTCCCTGATAATTACTCTGGCAAGAGGTGCATCCAACTTCAAGTATTGCTGATAATTGCATTGGCAAGAGTTGTATCCAGCTGTATGTGTACATGATAATTACACTGGCAAGAGGTGCATCCAGCTGCACGTATCCCTGATAAGTACTCTGGCAAGAGGTGTATCCAGCTGCACGTGTCCCTGATAATTACTCGGGCATGAGGAACATCCAGCTACACGTGTCCCTGATAATTACTCTGGCAAGAGGTGCATCCAACTTCAAGTATCGCTGATAATTACACTGGCAAGAGTTGTATCCAGCTGTATGTGTCCATGATAATTACTCTGGCAAGTGGTGCATCCAGCTGAACGTATCCCTTATAATTACAGCAGCAAGAGATACATCCAGCTGCAAGTGACCCTGATAATTACTCCGGCAAGAGGTGCATCCAGCTGCATGTGTCCCTGATAATTACTCTGGCAAGTGGTGCATCCAGCTGAACGTATCCCTTATAATTACAGCGCCAAGAGTTACATCCAGCTGCAAGTGACCCTGATAATTACTCCGGCAAGAGGTGCATCCAGCTGCATTTATCCCTATTAATTATTCCGGCAAGAGATGCATCCGGCTGTACGTGTCCCTGATAATTACTCCGGCAAGAGGTGCATCCAGCTGCATGTATCCCTGATAATTACTCCGGCAAGAGTTGCATCCAGCTGCACATGTCCCTGATAATTACTCCGGCAAGAGGTGCATCCACCTGCATGTGTCCCTGATAATTACTCCGGCAAGAGGAGCATCCAGCTACAATTGTCCCTGATAATTACTCCACCCTGATAATTACACCGGCCAGAGGTGCATCCAGCTGCATGTGTCCCTGATAATTACTCTGGCAAGAGGTGAATCCAGCTGCACGTGTCCCTGATAATTATACCGGCAAGAGGTTCATCCAGCTGCAAGTGACCCTGATAATTACACCAGCAAAAGGTGCATCCAGCTGCATGTGTCCCTGATAATTACAGTGGCAAGAGGTGTATCCAGCTGCACGTGTCCCTGATAATTACTCGGGCAAGAGGAACATCCAGCGACACGTGTCCCAGATAATTACTCTGGCAAGAATTACATCCAGCTGCAAGTGACGCTATAATTACACCGGCCAGAGGTGCATCCAGCTGCAAGTGTCCCTGATAATTATTCCGGCAAGAGATGCATCCAGCTGCATGTGTCCCTGATAATTACTCTGGCAAGTGGTGCATCCAGCTGAACGTATCCCTTATAATTACAGCGCCAAGAGTTACATCCAGCTGCAAGTGTCCCTGATAATTACTCCGGCAAGAGGTGCATCCAGCTGCATTTATCCCTATTAATTATTCCGGCAAGAGATGCATCCGGCTGTACGTGTCCCTGATAATTACTCCGGCAAGAGGTGCATCCAGCTGCATGTATCCCTGATAATTACTCCGGCAAGAGGTGCATCCAGCTGCACGTATCCCTGATAAGTACTCTGGCAAGAGGTGCATCGAGCTGCACGTGTACCTGATAATTACTCCAGCAAGAGGTGCATCCAGCTGCAAGTGACCCTGATAATTACACTGGCAAGAGGTGAATCCAACTACACGTGTCCCAGATAATTACACCGGCAAGAGGTTTATCCAGCTGCAAGTGACCCTGATAATTACACCAGCAAGAGGTGCATCCAGCTGCATGTGTCCCTGATAATTACTCCGGCAAGAGGAGCATCCACCTACACTTGTCCCTGATAATTACTCCACCCTGATAATTACAGCGGCCAGAGGTGCATCCAGCTGCATGTGTCCTTGATAATTACACTGGCAAGATTTGCATCCAGCTGCACGTCTCCCTGATAATGACTCCGGCAAGAGGTGCATCCAGCTGCACGTGTCCCTGATAATTACTCCGGCAAGAGGTGCATCTAGCTGCATGTGTCCCTGATAATTACACTGGCAAGAGGTGCATCCAGCTGCAGGTGACCCTGATAATTACATCAGCCAGAGGTGCATCCAGTTGCATGTGTCCCGGATAATTACTCTGGATAAGAGGTGCATCCAACTTCAAGTATCGCTGATAATTACACTGGCAAGTGTTGCATGAAGCTGTATGTGTCCATGATAATTACACTGGCAAGAGGTGCATCCAGCTCCACGTGTCCCTGATAATTAAAAATACAAGAGGTGCATCAATCTGCACGTGTTCCTGATAATTACTTGGTAAGAGGTGCATCCAGCTGCACGTGTCCCTGATCATTACTATGGTAAAAGGTGCATCCAGCTGCAGGTGACCCTGATAATTACACTGGCCAGAGGTGCATCCAGCTGCAAGTGAACATTATAATTACAGCGGCAAGAGTTACATCCAGCTGCAAGTGACCCTGATAATTACAAAGACAAGAGGTGCATCCAGCTGCATGTGTCCCTGATAATTATTCCGGCAAGAGATGCATCCAGCTGTACGTGTCCCTGATAATTACAGTGGCAAGAGGTGCATCCAGCTCGACGTGTCCCTGATAATGACTCCGGAAAGAGGTGCATCCAGCTGCAAGTGTCCCTGATAATTACTCTGGCAAGAGGTGCATCCACTGCAGGTGACCCTGATAATTACATCAGCCAGAGGTGCGTCCAGCTGCATGTGTCCCTGATAATTACTCTGGATAAGAGGTGCATCCAACTACAAGTATCGCTGATAATTACACTGGCAAGAGTTGCATCCAGCTGTATGTGTCCATGATCATTACACTGGCAAGAGGTACATCCAGCTCCACGTGTCCCTGATAATTAAAAAGACAAGTGCTGCATTCATCTCCACGTGTCCCTGATAATTACTCTGGCAAGAGGTGCATCCAGCTGCACGTGTCCCTGATCATTACTATGGTAAGAGCTGCATCCAGCTGCAGGTGACCCTGATAATTACCCTGGCCAGAGGTGCATCCAGCTTCAAGTGAACCTTATAATTACAGCGGCAAGAGTTACATCCAGCTGCAAGTGACCCTGATAATTACTCCGGCAAGAGGTGCATCCAGCTGCATGTGTCCCTGATAATTATTCCGGCAAAAGATGCATCCAGCTGTACGTGTCCCTGAAAATTACTCGGGCAAGAGGTGCATCCAGCTGCATGTGTCCCTGATAATTACTCCGGCAAGAGGAGCATCCAGCTACACGTGTCCCTGATAATTACTCCACCCTGATAATTACACCGGCCAGAGGTGCATCCAGCTGCAAGTGACCCTGATAATTACTCCGGCAAGAGGTGCATCCAGCTGCACGTGATCCTGATAATTATACCGGCAAGAGGTTCATCCAGCTGCAAGTGACCCTGATAATTACACCAGCAAAAGGTGCATCCAGCTGCATGTGTCCCTGATAATTACAGTGGCAAGAGGTGCATCCAGCTACAGGTGACCCTGATAATTGTATCAGCCAGAGGTGCATCCCGCTGCATGTGTCCCTGATAATTACTCTGGCAAGAGGTGCATCCAACTTCAAGTATTGCTGATAATTGCATTGGCAAGAGTTGTATCCAGCTGTATGTGTACATGATAATTACACTGGCAAGAGGTGCATCCAGCTGCACGTATCCCTGATAAGTACTCTGGCAAGAGGTGTATCCAGCTGCACGTGTCCCTGATAATTACTCGGGCAAGAGGAACATCCAGCTACACGTGTCCCAGATAATTACTCTGGCAAGAATTACATCCAGCTGCAAGTGACCCTATAATTACACCGGCCAGAGGTGTATCCAGCTGCATGTGTCCCTGATAATTATTCCGGCAAGAGATGCATCCAGCTGTGCGTGTCCCTGATAATTACAGTGGCAAGAGGTGCATCCAGCTGCACATGTCCCTGATAATTACTCCGGCAAGAGGTGCATCCAGCTGCATGTGTCCCTGATAATTACTCCGGCAAGAGGAGCAACCAGCTACACGTGTCCCTGATAATTACTCCACCCTGATAATTACACCGGCCAGAGGTGCATCCAGCTGCATGTGTCCCTGATAATTACTCTGGCAAGAGGTGAATCCAACTGCACGTGTCCCTGATAATTATACCGGCAAGAGGTTCATCCAGCTGCAAGTGACCCTGATAATTACACCAGCAAAAGGTGCATCCAGCTGCATGTGTCCCTGATAATTACAGTGGCAAGAGGTGTATCCAGCTGCACGTGTCCCTGATAATTACTCGGGCAAGAGGAACATCCAGCGACACGTGTCCCAGATAATTACTCTGGCAAGAATTACATCCAGCTGCAAGTGACGCTATAATTACACCGGCCAGAGGTGCATCCAGCTGCAAGTGTCCCTGATAATTATTCCGGCAAGAGATGCATCCAGCTGCATGTGTCCCTGATAATTACTCTGGCAAGTGGTGCATCCAGCTGAACGTATCCCTTATAATTACAGCGCCAAGAGTTACATCCAGCTGCAAGTGTCCCTGATAATTACTCCGGCAAGAGGTGCATCCAGCTGCATTTATCCCTATTAATTATTCCCGCAAGAGATGCATCCGGCTGTACGTGTCCCTGATAATTACTCCGGCAAGAGGTGCATCCAGCTGCATGTATCCCTGATAATTACTCCGGCAAGAGGTGCATCCAGCTGCACGTATCCCTGATAAGTACTCTGGCAAGAGGTGCATCGAGCTGCACGTGTACCTGATAATTACTCCAGCAAGAGGTGCATCCAGCTGCAAGTGACCCTGATAATTACACTGGCAAGAGGTGAATCCAACTACACGTGTCCCAGATAATTACACCGGCAAGAGGTTTATCCAGCTGCAAGTGACCCTGATAATTACACCAGCAAGAGGTGCATCCAGCTGCATGTGTCCCTGATAATTACTCCGGCAAGAGGAGCATCCACCTACACTTGTCCCTGATAATTACTCCACCCTGATAATTACAGCGGCCAGAGGTGCATCCAGCTGCATGTGTCCTTGATAATTACACTGGCAAGATTTGCATCCAGCTGCACGTCTCCCTGATAATGACTCCGGCAAGAGGTGCATCCAGCTGCACGTTTCCCTGATAATTACTCCGGCAAGAGGTGCATCTAGCTGCATGTGTCCCTGATAATTACACTGGCAAGAGGTGCATCCAGCTGCAGGTGACCCTGATAATTACATCAGCCAGAGGTGCATCCAGTTGCATGTGTCCCGGATAATTACTCTGGATAAGAGGTGCATCCAACTTCAAGTATCGCTGATAATTACACTGGCAAGTGTTGCATGAAGCTGTATGTGTCCATGATAATTACACTGGCAAGAGGTGCATCCAGCTCCACGTGTCCCTGATAATTAAAAATACAAGAGGTGCATCAATCTGCACGTGTTCCTGATAATTACTTGGTAAGAGGTGCATCCAGCTGCACGTGTCCCTGATCATTACTATGGTAAAAGGTGCATCCAGCTGCAGGTAACCCTGATAATTACACTGGCCAGAGGTGCATCCAGCTGCAAGTGAACATTATAATTACAGCGGCAAGAGTTACATCCAGCTGCAAGTGACCCTGATAATTACAAAGACAAGAGGTGCATCCAGCTGCATGTGTCCCTGATAATTATTCCGGCAAGAGATGCATCCAGCTGTACGTGTCCCTGATAATTACAGTGGCAAGAGGTGCATCCAGCTCGACGTGTCCCTGATAATGACTCCGGAAAGAGGTGCATCCAGCTGCAAGTGTCCCTGATAATTACTCTGGCAAGAGGTGCATCCACTGCAGGTGACCCTGATAATTACATCAGCCAGAGGTGCGTCCAGCTGCATGTGTCCCTGATAATTACTCTGGATAAGAGGTGCATCCAACTACAAGTATCGCTGATAATTACACTGGCAAGAGTTGCATCCAGCTGTATGTGTCCATGATCATTACACTGGCAAGAGGTACATCCAGCTCCACGTGTCCCTGATAATTAAAAAGACAAGTGCTGCATTCATCTCCACGTGTCCCTGATAATTACTCTGGCAAGAGGTGCATCCAGCTGCACGTGTCCCTGATCATTACTATGGTAAGAGCTGCATCCAGCTGCAGGTGACCCTGATAATTACCCTGGCCAGAGGTGCATCCAGCTTCAAGTGAACCTTATAATTACAGCGGCAAGAGTTACATCCAGCTGCAAGTGACCCTGATAATTACTCCGGCAAGAGGTGCATCCAGCTGCATGTGTCCCTGATAATTATTCCGGCAAAAGATGCATCCAGCTGTACGTGTCCCTGAAAATTACTCGGGCAAGAGGTGCATCCAGCTGCATGTGTCCCTGATAATTACTCCGGCAAGAGGAGCATCCAGCTACACGTGTCCCTGATAATTACTCCACCCTGATAATTACACCGGCCAGAGGTGCATCCAGCTGCAAGTGACCCTGATAATTACTCCGGCAAGAGGTGCATCCAGCTGCACGTGATCCTGATAATTATACCGGCAAGAGGTTCATCCAGCTGCAAGTGACCCTGATAATTACACCAGCAAAAGGTGCATCCAGCTGCATGTGTCCCTGATAATTACAGTGGCAAGAGGTGCATCCAGCTACAGGTGACCCTGATAATTGTATCAGCCAGAGGTGCATCCCGCTGCATGTGTCCCTGATAATTACTCTGGCAAGAGGTGCATCCAACTTCAAGTATTGCTGATAATTGCATTGGCAAGAGTTGTATCCAGCTGTATGTGTACATGATAATTACACTGGCAAGAGGTGCATCCAGCTGCACGTATCCCTGATAAGTACTCTGGCAAGAGGTGTATCCAGCTGCACGTGTCCCTGATAATTACTCGGGCAAGAGGAACATCCAGCTACACGTGTCCCAGATAATTACTCTGGCAAGAATTACATCCAGCTGCAAGTGACCCTATAATTACACCGGCCAGAGGTGTATCCAGCTGCATGTGTCCCTGATAATTATTCCGGCAAGAGATGCATCCAGCTGTGCGTGTCCCTGATAATTACAGTGGCAAGAGGTGCATCCAGCTGCACATGTCCCTGATAATTACTCCGGCAAGAGGTGCATCCAGCTGCATGGGTCCCTGATAATTACTCTGGCAAGAGGTGCATCCAACTTCAAGTATCGCTGATAATTACACTGGCAAGAGTTGTATCCAGCTGTATGTGTCCATGATAATTACTCTGGCAAGTGGTGCATCCAGCTGAACGTATCCCTTATAATTACAGCAGCAAGAGATACATCCAGCTGCAAGTGACCCTGATAATTACTCCGGCAAGAGGTGCATCCAGCTGCATGTGTCCCTGATAATTACTCTGGCAAGTGGTGCATCCAGCTGAACGTATCCCTTATAATTACAGCGCCAAGAGTTACATCCAGCTGCAAGTGACCCTGATAATTACTCCGGAAAGAGGTGCATCCAGCTGCATTTATCCCTATTAATTATTCCGGCAAGAGATGCATCCGGCTGTACGTGTCCCTGATAATTACTCCGGCAAGAGGTGCATCCAGCTGCATGTATCCCTGATAATTACTCCGGCAAGAGTTGCATCCAGCTGCACATGTCCCTGATAATTACTCCGGCAAGAGGTGCATCCACCTGCATGTGTCCCTGATAATTACTCCGGCAAGAGGAGCATCCAGCTACAATTGTCCCTGATAATTACTCCACCCTGATAATTACACCGGCCAGAGGTGCATCCAGCTGCATGTGTCCCTGACAATTACTCTGGCAAGAGGTGAATCCAGCTGCACGTGTCCCTGATAATTATACCGGCAAGAGGTTCATCCAGCTGCAAGTGACCCTGATAATTACACCAGCAAAACGTGCATCCAGCTGCATGTGTCCCTGATAATTACAGTGGCAAGAGGTGCATCCAGCTACAGGTGACCCTGATAATTACATCAGCCAGAGGTGCATCCAGCTGCACGTATCCCTGATAAGTACTCTGGCAAGAGGTGTATCCAGCTACACGTGTCCCTGATAATTACTCGGGCAAGAGGAACATCCAGCTACACGTGTCCAAGATAATTACTCTGGCAAGAATTACATCCAGCTGCAAGTGACCCTGAAAATTACTCGGCCAGAGGTGTATCCAGCTGCATGTGTCCCTGATAATTATTCCGGCAAGAGATGCATCCAGCTGTGCGTGTCCCTGATAATTACAGTGGCAAGAGGTGCATCCAGCTGCACATGTCCCTGATAATTACTCCGGCAAGAGGTGCATCCAGCTGCATGTGTCCCTGATAATTACTCCGGCAAGAGGAGCAACCAGCTACACGTGTCCCTGATAATTACTCCACCCTGATAATTACATCGACCAGAGATGCATCCAGCTGCATGTGTCCCTGATAATTACACTGGCAAGATTTGCATCCAGCTGCAGGTGACCCTGATAATTACATCAGCCAGAGGTGCATCCAGCTGCATGTGTCCCTGATAATTACTCTGGCAAGAGGTGCATCCAACTTCAAGTATCGCTGATAATTACACTGGCAACAGTTGTATCCAGCTGTATGTGTCCATGATAATTACTCTGGCAAGTGGTGCATCCAGCTGAACGTATCCCTTATAATTACAGCATCAAGAGATACATCCAGCTGCAAGTGACCCTGATAATTACTCCGGCAAGAGGTGCATCCAGCTGCATGTGTCCCTGATAATTACTCTGGCAAGTGGTGCATCCAGCTGAACGTATCCCTTATAATTACAGCGCCAAGAGTTACATCCAGCTGCAAGTGACCCTGATAATTACTCCGGCAAGAGGAGCATCCAGCTACAATTGTCCCTGATAATTACTCCACCCTGATAATTACACCGGCCAGAGGTGCATCCAGCTGCATGTGTCCCTGACAATTACTCTGGCAAGAGGTGAATCCAGCTGCACGTGTCCCTGATAATTATACCGGCAAGAGGTTCATCCAGCTGCAAGTGACCCTGATAATTACACCAGCAAAACGTGCATCCAGCTGCATGTGTCCCTGATAATTACAGTGGCAAGAGGTGCATCCAGCTACAGGTGACCCTGATAATTACATCAGCCAGAGGTGCATCCAGCTGCACGTATCCCTGATAAGTACTCTGGCAAGAGGTGTATCCAGCTACACGTGTCCCTGATAATTACTCGGGCAAGAGGAACATCCAGCTACACGTGTCCCAGATAATTACTCTGGCAAGAATTACATCCAGCTGCAAGTGACCCTATAATTACACCGGCCAGAGGTGTATCCAGCTGCATGTGTCCCTGATAATTATTCCGGCAAGAGATGCATCCAGCTGTGCGTGTCCCTGATAATTACAGTGGCAAGAGGTGCATCCAGCTGCACATGTCCCTGATAATTACTCCGGCAAGAGGTGCATCCAGCTGCATGTGTCCCTGATAATTACTCCGGCAAGAGGAGCAACCAGCTACACGTGTCCCTGATAATTACTCCACCCTGATAATTACATCGACCAGAGATGCATCCAGCTGCATGTGTCCCTGATAATTACACTGGCAAGATTTGCATCCAGCTGCAGGTGACCCTGATAATTACATCAGCCAGAGGTGCATCCAGCTGCATGTGTCCCTGATAATTACTCTGGCAAGAGGTGCATCCAACTTCAAGTATCGCTGATAATTACACTGGCAACAGTTGTATCCAGCTGTATGTGTCCATGATAATTACTCTGGCAAGTGGTGCATCCAGCTGAACGTATCCCTTATAATTACAGCATCAAGAGATACATCCAGCTGCAAGTGACCCTGATAATTACTCCGGCAAGAGGTGCATCCAGCTGCATGTGTCCCTGATAATTACTCTGGCAAGTGGTGCATCCAGCTGAACGTATCCCTTATAATTACAGCGCCAAGAGTTACATCCAGCTGCAAGTGACCCTGATAATTACTCCGGCAAGAGGTGCATCCAGCTGCATTTATCCCTATTAATTATTCCGGCAAGAGATGCATCCGGCTGTACGTGTCCCTGATAATTACTCCGGCAAGAGGTGCATCCAGCTGCATGTATCCCTGATAATTACTCCGGCAAGAGTTGCATCCAGCTGCACATGTCCCTGATAATTACTCCGGCAAGAGGTGCATCCACCTGCATGTGTCCCTGATAATTACTCCGGCAAGAGGAGCATCCAGCTACAATTGTCCCTGATAATTACTCCACCCTGATAATTACACCGGCCAGAGGTGCATCCAGCTGCATGTGTCCCTGATAATTACTCTGGCAAGAGGTGAATCCAGCTGCACGTGTCCCTGATAATTATACCGGCAAGAGGTTCATCCAGCTGCAAGTGACCCTGATAATTACACCAGCAAAAGGTGCATCCAGCTGCATGTGTCCCTGATAATTACAGTGGCAAGAGGTGCATCCAGCTACAGGTGACCCTGATAATTACATCAGCCAGAGGTGCATCCAGCTACACGTATCCCTGATAAGTACTCTGGCAAGAGGTGTATCCAGCTGCACGTGTCCCTCATAATTACTCGGGCAAGAGGAACATCCAGCTACACGTGTCCCAGATAATTACTCTGGCAAGAATTACATCCAGCTGCAAGTGACCCTATAATTACACCGGCCAGAGGTGCATCCAGCTGCATGTGTCCCTGATAATTATTCCGGCAAGAGATGCATCCAGCTGTGCGTGTCCCTGATAATTACAGTGGCAAGAGGTGCATCCAGCTGCAGGTGACCCTGATAATTACATCAGCCAGAGGTGCATCCAGCTGCATGTGTCCCTGATAATTACTCTGGCAAGAGGTGCATCCAACTTCAAGTATCGCTGATAATTACACTGGTAAGAGTTGCATCCAGCTATATGTGTCCATGATAATTACTCTGGCAAGTGGTGCATCCAGCTGAACGTATCCCTTATAATTACAGCAGCAAGAGTTACATCCAGCTGCAAGTGACCCTGATAATTACTCCGGCAAGAGGTGCATCCAGCTGCATGTGTACCTGATAATTACTCTGGCAAGTGGTGCATCCAGCTGAACGTATCCCTTATAATTACAGCGCCAAGAGTTACATCCAGCTGCAAGTGACCCTGATAATTACTCCGGCAAGAGGTGCATCCAGCTGCATTTATCCCTGTTAATTATTCCGGCAAGAGATGCATCCAGCTGTACGTGTCCCTGATAATTACTCCGGCAAGAGGTGCATCCAGCTGCATGTATCCCTGATAATTACTCCGGCAAGAGTTGCATCCAGCTGCACATGTCCCTGATAATTACTCCGGCAAGAGGTGCATCCACCTGCATGTGTCCCTGATAATTACTCCGGCAAGAGGAGCATCCAGCTACAATTGTCCCTGATAATTACTCCACCCTGATAATTACAGCGGCCAGAGGTGCATCCAGCTGCACGTGTCCCTGATAATTATACCGGCAAGAGGTTCATCCAGCTGCAAGTGACCCTGATACTTACACCAGCAAGAGGTGCATCCAGCTGCATGTGTCCCTGATAATTACAGTGGCAAGAGGTGCATCCAGCTGCAGGTGACCCTGATAATTACATCAGCCAGAGCTGCATCCAGCTGCAAGTGACCCTGATAATTACTCCGGCAAGAGGTGCATCCAGCTGCAAGTGACCCTGATAATTACTCCGGCAAGAGGTGCATCCAGCTGCACGTGTCCCTGATAATTATACCGGCAAGAGGTTCATCCAGCTGCAAGTGACCCTGATAATTACACCAGCAAAAGGTGCATCCAGCTGCATGTGTCCCTGATAATTACAGTGGCAAGAGGTGCATCCAGCTACAGGTGACCCTGAAAATTGCATCAGCCAGAGGTGCATCCCGCTGCATGTGTCCCTGATAATTACTCTGGCAAGAGGTGCATCCAACTTCAAGTATTGCTGATAATTGCATTGGCAAGAGTTGTATCCAGCTGTATGTGTACATGATAATTACACTGGCAAGAGGTGCATCCAGCTGCACGTATCCCTGATAAGTACTCTGGCAAGAGGTGTATCCAGCTGCACGTGTCCCTGATAATTACTCGGGCAAGAGGAACATCCAGCTACACGTGTCCCAGATAATTACTCTGGCAAGAATTACATCCAGCTGCAAGTGACCCTATAATTACACCGGCCAGAGGTGTATCCAGCTGCATGTGTCCCTGATAATTATTCCGGCAAGAGATGCATCCAGCTGTGCGTGTCTCTGATAATTACAGTGGCAAGAGGTGCATCCAGCTGCACATGTCCCTGATAATTACTCCGGCAAGAGGTGCATCCAGCTGCATGTGTCCCTGATAATTACTCCGGCAAGAGGAGCAACCAGCTACACGTGTCCCTGATAATTACTCCACCCTGATAATTACATCGGCCAGAGATGCATCCAGCTGCATGTGTCCCTGATAATTACACTGGCAAGATTTGCATCCAGCTGCAGGTGACCCTGATAATTACATCAGCCAGAGGTGCATCCAGCTGCACGTGTCCCTGATAATTACTCTGGCAAGAGGTGCATCCAACTTCAAGTATCGCTGATAATTACTCTGGCAAGAGGTGCATCCAGCTGCATGTGTCCCTGATAATTAATCTGGCAAGATTTTCATCCAGCTGAACGTTTCCCTGATAATTACTCCGGCAAGAGGTGGATCCAGCTGCACGTGTCCCTGATAATTACTCCGGCAAGAGGTGCATCCAGCTGCACGGGTCCCTGATAATTACTCTGGCAAGAGGTTCATCCAGCTGCAAGTGACCCTGATAATTACACCGGCCAGAGGTGCATCCAGCTGCATGTGTCCCTGATAATTACTCTGGCAAGAGGTGCATCCAACTTCAAGTATTGCTGATAATTGCATTGGCAAGAGTTGTATCCAGCTGTATGTGTCCATGATAATTACACTGGCAAGAGGTGCATCCAGCTGCACGTATCCCTGATAAGTACTCTGGCAAAAGGTGTATCCAGCTGCACGTATCCCTGATAATTACTCCGGCAAGAGGAACATTCAGCTACACGTGTCGCAGATAATTACACTGGCAAGAATTACATCCAGCTGCAAGTGACCCTGATAATTACACCGGCCAGAGGTGCATCCAGCTGCATGTGTCCCTGATAATTAATCTGGCAAGATTTGCATCCAGCTGAACGTGTCCCTGATAATTACTCTGGCAAGAGGTGCATCCAGCTGCACGGGTCCCTGATAATTACTCTGGCAAGAGGTGCATCCAGCTGCAAGTGACCCTGATAATTACACCGGCCAGAGGTGCATCCAGCTGCATGTGTCCCTGATAATTACACTGGCAAGAGGTGCATCCAGCTGCAGGTGACCCTGATAATTACATCAGCCAGAGGTGCATCCAGCTGCATGTGTCCCTGATAATTACTCTTGATAAGAGGTGCATCCAACTTCAAGTATCGCTGATAATTACACTGGCAAGAGTTGCATGAAGCTGTATGTGTCCATGATAATTACACTGGCAAGAGGTGCATCCAGCTGCAAGTGACCCTGATAATTACTCCGGCAAGAGGTGCATCCAGCTGCACGTGTCCCTGATAATTACAAAGACAAGAGGTGCATCCAGCTGCACATGTCCCTGATAATTACTCCGGCAAGAAGTGTATCCAGCTGCAAGTGACCCTGATAATTACACTGGCAAGAGGTGAATCCAGCTGCACGTGTCCCTGATAATTATACCGGCAAGAGGTTCATCCAGCTGCAAGTGACCCTGATAATTACACCAGCAAGAGGAGCATCCAGCTGCATGTGTCCCTGATAATTACAGTGGCAAGAAGTGCATCCAGCTGCAGGTGACCCTGATAATTACGTCAGCCAGAGCTGCATCCAGCTGCAAGTGACCCTGATAATTACTCCGGCAAGAGGTGCATACAGCTGCACGTCTCCCTGATAAATACAAAGACAAGAGGTGTATACAGCTGCACATGTCCCTGATAATTACTCCGGCAAGAGGTGTATCCAGCTGCAAGTGACCCTGATAATTACACTGGCAAGAGGTGAATCCAGCTACACGTGTCCCAGATAATTACTCTGGCAAGAATTACATCCAGCTGCAAGTGACCCAGAAATTACACCGGCCAGAGGTGCATCCAGCTGCATGTGTCCCTGATAATTAATCTGGCAAGATTTTCATCCAGCTGAACGTTTCCCTGATAATTACTCCGGCAAGAGGTGGATCCAGCTGCACGTGTCCCTGATAATTACTCCGGCAAGAGGTGCATCCAGCTGCACGGGTCCCTGATAATTACTCTGGCAAGAGGTTCATCCAGCTGCAAGTGACCCTGATAATTACACCGGCCAGAGGTGCATCCAGCTGCATGTGTCCCTGATAATTACTCTGGCAAGAGGTGCATCCAACTTCAAGTATTGCTGATAATTGCATTGGCAAGAGTTGTATCCAGCTGTATGTGTCCATGATAATTACACTGGCAAGAGGTGCATCCAGCTGCACGTATCCCTGATAAGTACTCTGGCAAAAGGTGTATCCAGCTGCACGTATCCCTGATAATTACTCCGGCAAGAGGAACATTCAGCTACACGTGTCGCAGATAATTACACTGGCAAGAATTACATCCAGCTGCAAGTGACCCTGATAATTACACCGGGCAGAGGTGCATCCAGCTGCATGTGTCCCTGATAATTAATCTGGCAAGATTTGCATCCAGCTGAACGTGTCCCTGATAATTACTCTGGCAAGAGGTGCATCCAGCTGCACGGGTCCCTGATAATTACTCTGGCAAGAGGTGCATCCAGCTGCAAGTGAACCTGATAATTACACCGGCCAGAGGTGCATCCAGCTGCATGTGTCCCTGATAATTACACTGGCAAGAGGTGCATCCAGCTGCAGGTGACCCTGATAATTACATCAGCCAGAGGTGCATCCAGCTGCATGTGTCCCTGATAATTACTCTTGATAAGAGGTGCATCCAACTTCAAGTATCGCTGATAATTACACTGGCAAGAGTTGCATGAAGCTGTATGTGTCCATGATAATTACACTGGCAAGAGGTGCATCCAGCTGCAAGTGACCCTGATAATTACTCCGGCAAGAGGTGCATCCAGCTGCACGTGTCCCTGATAATTACAAAGACAAGAGGTGCATCCAGCTGCACATGTCCCTGATAATTACTCCGGCAAGAAGTGTATCCAGCTGCAAGTGACCCTGATAATTACACTGGCAAGAGGTGAATCCAGCTGCACGTGTCCCTGATAATTATACCGGCAAGAGGTTCATCCAGCTGCAAGTGACCCTGATAATTACACCAGCAAGAGGAGCATCCAGCTGCATGTGTCCCTGATAATTACAGTGGCAAGAGGTGCATCCAGCTGCAGGTGACCCTGATAATTACGTCAGCCAGAGCTGCATCCAGCTGCAAGTGACCCTGATAATTACTCCGGCAAGAGGTGCATCCAGCTGTACGTGTCCCTGATAAATACAAAGACAAGAGGTGTATACAGCTGCACATGTCCCTGATAATTACTCCGGCAAGAGGTGTATCCAGCTGCAAGTGACCCTGATAATTACACTGGCAAGAGGTGAATCCAGCTACACGTGTCCCAGATAATTACTCTGGCAAGAATTACATCCAGCTGCAAGTGACCCAGAAATTACACCGGCCAGAGGTGCATCCAGCTGCATGTGTCCCTGATAATTAATCTGGCAAGATTTTCATCCAGCTGAACGTTTCCCTGATAATTACTCCGGCAAGAGGTGGATCCAGCTGCATGTGTCCCTGATAATTACTCCGGCAAGAGGTGCATCCAGCTGCACGGGTCCCTGATAATTACTCTGGCAAGAGGTTCATCCAGCTGCAAGTGACCCTGATAATTACACCGGCCAGAGGTGCATCCAGCTGCATGTGTCCCTGATAATTAATCTGGCAATATTTGCATCCAGCTGAACGTGTCCCTGATAATTACTCCGGAAAGAGGTGCATCCATCTGCACGTGTCCCTGATAATTACTCTAGCAAGAGGTGCATCCAGCTGCACGTGTCCCTGATCATTACTATGGTAAGAAGTGCATCCAGCTGCAGGTGACCCTGATAATTACACTGGCCAGAGGTGCATCCAGCTGCAAGTGAACCTTATAATTGCAGCGGCAAGAGTTACATCCAGCTGCAAGTGACCCTGAGAATTACTCCGGCAAGAGGTGCATCCAGCTACATGTGTCCCTGATAATTATTCCGGCAAGAGATGCATCCAGCTGCACATGTCCCTGATAATTACTCCGGCAAGAGGTGCATCCAGCTACACGTGTCCCTGATAATTACAGTGGCAAGAGGTGCATCCAGCTGCACATGTCCCTGATAATTACTCCGGCAAGAGGTGCATCCATCTACACGTGTCCCTGATAATTACTCCGCCCTGATAATTACACCGGCCAGAGGTGCATCCAGCTGCATGTGTCCCTGATAATTACACTGGCAAGATTTGCATCCAGCTGCAGGTGACCCAGATAATTACATCAGCCAGAGGTGCATCCAGCTGCATGTGTCCCTGATAATTACTCTGGCAAGAGATGCATCCAACTTCAAGTATCGCTGATAATTACACTGGCAAGAGTTGTATCCAGCTGTATGTGTCCATGATAATTACACTGGCAAGAGGTGCATCCAGCTGCACGTATCCCTGATAAGTACTCTGGCAAGAGGTGCATCGAGCTGCACGGTTCCCTGATAATTACTCCGGCAAGAGGTGCATCCAGCTGCAAGTGACCCTGATAATTACACTGGCAAGAGGTGAATCCACCTACACTTGTCCCTGATAATTACTCCACCCTGACAATTACACCGGCCAGAGGTGCATCCAGCTGCATGTGTCCCTGATAATTACTCCGGCAAGAGGTGCATCTAGCTGCATGTTTCCCTGATAATTACACTGGCAAGAGGTGCATCCAGCTGCAAGTCAACAATATAATTACACCGGCCAGAGTTGCATCCAGCTGCACGTGTCCCTGATAATTACTCCGGCAAGAGGTGCATCTAGCTGCATGTGTCCCTGATAATTACACTGGCAAGAGGTGCATCCAGCTGCAGGTGACCCTGATAATTACATCAGCCAGAGGTGCATCCAGTTGCATGTGTCCCTGATAATTACTCTGGATAAGAGGTGCATTCAACTTCAAGTATCGCTGATAATTACACTGGCAAGAGTTGAATGAAGCTGTATGTGTCCATGATAATTACACTGGCAAGAGGTGCATCCAGCTCCACGTGTCCCTGATAATTAAAAAGACAAGAGGTGCATCAATCTGCACGTGTTCCTGATAATTACTCTGGCAAGAGGTGCATCCAGCTGCACGTGTCCCTGATCATTACTATGGTAAGAGGTGCATCCAGCTGCAGGTGACCCTGATAATTACACTGGCCAGAGGTGCATCCAGCTGCAAGTGAACCTTATAATTACAGCGGCAAGAGTTACATCCAGCTGCAAGTGACCCTGATAATTACTCCGGCAAGAGGTGCATCCAGCTGCATGTGTCCCTGATAATTATTCCGGCAAGAGATGCATCCAGCTGTACGTGTCCCTGATAATTACAGTGGCAAGAGGTGCATCCAGCTCCACGTGTCCCTGATAATGACTCCGGAAAGAGGTGCATCCAGCTGCAAGTGTCCCTGATAATTACTCTGGCAAGAGGTGCATCCACTGCAGGTGACCCTGATAATTACATCAGCCAGAGGTGCGTCCAGCTGCATGTGTCCCTGATAATTACTCTGGATAAGAGGTGCATCCAACTACAAGTATCGCTGATAATTACACTGGCAAGAGTTGCATCCATCAGTATGTGTCCATGATAATTACACTGGCAAGAGGTACATCCAGCTCCACGTGTCCCTGATAATTAAAAACACAAGAGCTGCATCCATCTCCACGTGTCCCTTATAATTACTCTGGCAAGAAGTGCATCCAGCTGCACTTGTCCCTGATCATTACTATGGTGCATCCAGCTGCAGGTGACCCTGATAATTACCCTGGCCAGAGGTGCATCCAGCTTCAAGTGAACCTTATAATTACAGCGGCAAGGGTTACATCCAGCTGCAAGTGTCCCTGATAATTATTCCGCCAAGAGATGCATCCAGCTGTACGTGTCCCTCATAATTACTCGGGCAAGAGGTGCATCCAGCTGCATGCGTCCCTGATAATTACTCCGGCAAGAGGTGCATCCAGCTGCACGTGTCCCTGATAATTACAAAGACAAGTGGTGCATCCAGCTGCACAGGACCCTGATAATTACTCCGGCAAGAGGTGTATCCAGCTGCAAGTGACCCTGATAATTACACTGGCAAGAGGTGAATCCAGCTGCACGTGTCCCTGATAATTATACCGGCAAGAGGTTCATCCAGCTGCAAGTGACCCTGATAATTACACCAGAAAGAGGTGCATCCAGCTGCATGTGTCCCTGATATTTACAGTGGCAAGAGGTGCATCCAACTTCAAGTATTGCTGATAATTACATTGGCAAGAGTTGTATCCAGCTGTATGTGTCCATGATAATTACACTGGCAAGAGGTGCATCCAGCTGCACGTATCCCTGATAAGTACTCTGGCAAGAGGTGTATCCAGCTGCACGTGTCCCTGATAATTACTCCGGCAAGAGGAACATCCAGCTACACGTGTCCCAGATAATTACTCTGGCAAGAATTACATCCAGCTGCAAGTGACCCTGATAATTACACCGGCCAGAGGTGCATCCAGCTGCATGTGTCCCTGATAATTAATCTGGCAAGATTTGCATCCAGCTGAACGTGACCCTGATAATTACTCCGGAAAGAGGTGGATCCAGCTGCACGTGTCCCTGATAATTACTCCGGCAAGAGGTGCATCCAGCTGCACGGGAACCTGATAATTACTCTGGCAAGAGGTGCATCCAGCTGCAAGTGACCCTGATAATTACACCGGCCAGAGGTGCATCCAGCTGCATGTGACCCTGATAATTACTCCGGCAAGAGGTGCATCCAGCTGCATGTGTCCCTGATAATTACTCCGGCAAGAGATGCATCCAGCTGTACGTGTCCCTGATAATTACAGTGGCAAGAGGTGCATCCACTGCAGGTGACCCTGATAATTACATCAGCCAGAGGTGCGTCCAGCTGCATGTGTCCCTGATAATTACTCTGGATAAGAGGTGCATCCAACTACAAGTATCGCTGATAATTACACTGGCAAGAGTTGCATCCAGCTGTATGTGTCCATGATAATTACACTGGCAAGAGGTACATCCAGCTCCACGTGTCCCTAATAATGAAAAACACAAGAGCTGCATCCATCTCCACGTGTCCCTGATAATTACTCTGGCAAGAGGTGCATCCAGCTGCACGTGTCCCTGATCATTACTATGGTAAGAGCTGCATCCAGCTGCAGGTGACCCTGATAATTACCCTGGCCAGAGGTGCATCCAGCTTCAAGTGAACCTTATAATTACAGCGGCAAGAGTTACATCCAACTGCAAGTGACCCTGATAATTACTCCGGCAAGAGGTGCATCCAGCTGCATGTGTCCCTGATAATTATTCCGGCAAGAGATGCATCCAGGTGTACGTGTCCCTGATAGTTACTCGGGCAAGAGGTGCATCCAGCTGCATGTGTCCCTGATAATTACTCCAGCAAGAGGTGCATCCAGCTGCACGTGTCCCTGATAATTACAAAGACAAGAGGTGCATCCAGCTGCACATGTCCCTGATAATTACTCCGGCAAGAGGTGAATCCAGCTGCACGTGTCCCTGATAATTATACCGGCAAGAGGTTCATCCAGCTGCAAGTGACCCTGATAATTACACCAGCAAGAGGTGCATCCTGCTGCATGTGTCCCTGATATTTACAGTGGCAAGAGGTGCATCCAGCTGCAGGTGACCCTGATAATTACATCAGCCAGAGGTGCATCCAGCTGCATGTGTCCCTGATAATTACTCTGGCAATAGGTGCATCCAACTTCAAGTATTGCTGATAATTACATTGGCAAGAGTTGTATCCAGCTGTATGTGTCCATGATAATTACACTGGCAAGAGGTGCATCCAGCTGCACGTATCCCTGATAAGTACTCTGGCAAGAGGTGTATCCAGCTGCACGTGTCCCTGATAATTACTCCGGCAAGAGGAACATCCAGCTACACGTGTCCCAGATAATTACTCCGGCAAGAATTACATCCAGCTGCAAGTGACCCTGATAATTACACCGGCCAGAGGTGCATCCAGCTGCATGTGTCCCTGATAATTAATCTGGCAAGATTTGCATCCAGCTGAACGTGTCCCTGATAATTACTCCGGCAAGAGGTGGATCGAGCTGCACGTGTCCCTGATAATTACTCCGGCAAGAGGTGCATCCAGCTGCACGGGTCCCTGATAATTAATCTGGCTAGAGGTGCATCCAGCTGCAAGTGACCCTGATAATTACACCGGCCAGAGGGGCATCCAGCTGCATGTGTCCCTGATAATTAATCTGGCAATATTTGCATCCAGCTGAACTTGTCCCTGATAATTACTCCGGCAAGAGGTGCATCTAGCTGCACGTGTCCCTGATAATTACTCTGGCAAGAAATGCATCCAGCTGCACGTGTCCCTGATCATTACTATGGTAAGAGGTGCATCCAGCTGCAGGTGACCCTGATAATTACACTGGCCAGAGGTGCATCCAGCTGCAAGTGAATCTTATAATTACAGAGGCAAGAGTTACATCCAGCTGCAAGTCACCCTGAGAATTACTCCGGCAAGAGGTGCATCCAGCTGCATGTGTCCCTGATAATTATTCCGGCAAGAGATGCATCCAGCTGCATGTATCCCTGATAATTACTCCGGCAAGAGTTGCATCCAGCTGCACATGTCCCTGATAATTACTCCGGCAAGAGGTGCATCCACCTGCATGTGTCCCTGATAATTACTCCGGCAAGAGGAGCATCCAGCTCCACGTGTCCCTGATAATTACTCCACCCTGATTATTACACTGGCCAGAGGAGCATCCAGCTGCATGTGTCCCTGATAATTACACTGGCAAGATTTGCATCCAGCTGAACGTGTCCCTGATAATTACTCTGGCAAGAGGTGCATCCAGCTGCAGGTGACCCTGATAATTACATCAGCCAGAGCTGCATCCAGCTGCAAGTGACCCTGATAATTACTACAGCAAGAGGTGCATCCAGCTGCACGTGTCCCTGATAATTACAAAGACAACAGGTGTATACAGCTGCACATGTCCCAGATAATTACTCCGGCAAGAGGTGTATCCAGCTGCAAGTGACCCTGATAATTACACTGGCAAGAGGTGAATCCAGCTACACGTGTCCCAGATAATTACTCTGGCAAGAATTACATCCAGCTGCAAGTGACCCTGATAATTACACCGGCCAGAGATGCATCCAGCTGCATGTGTCCCTGATAATTAATCTGGCAAGATTTGCATCCAGCTGAACGTTTCCCTGATAATTACTCCGGCAAGAGGTGGATCCAGCTGCACTTGTCCCTGATAATTACTCCGGCAAGAGGTGCATCCAGCTGCATGGGTCCGTGATAATTACTCTGGCAAGAGGTGCATCCAGCTGCAAGTGACCCTGATAATTACACCGGCCAGAGGTGCATCCAGCTGCATGTGTCGCTGATAATTAATCTGGCAATATTTGCATCCAGCTCAACGTGTCCCTGATAATTACTCCGGCAAGAGGTGCATCCATCTGCACGTGTCCCTGATAATTACTCTGGCAAGAGGTGCATCCAGCTGCACGTGTCCCTGATCATTACTATGGTAAGAGGTGCATCCAGCTGCAGGTGACCCTGATAATTACAGCGGCAAGAGTTACATCCAGCTGCAAGTGACCCTGAGAATTACTCCGGCAAGAGGTGCATCCAGCTACATGTGTCCCTGATAATTATTCCGGCAAGAGATGCATCCAGCTGCACATGTCCCTGATAATTACTCCGGCAAGAGGTGCATACAGCTACACGTGTCCCTGATAATTATTCCACCCTGATAATTACACCGGGCAGAGGTGCATCCAGCTGCATGTGTCCCTGATAATTACACTGGCAAGATTTGCATCCAGCTGCAGGTGACCCTGATAATTACTCTGGCAAGAGTTGTACCCAGCTGTATGTGTCCATGATAATTACACTGGCAAGAGGTGCATCCAGCTGCACGTATCCCTGATAAGTACTCTGGCAAGATGTGCATCGAGCTGCACGTGTCCCTGATAATTACTCCGGCAAGAGGTGCATCCAGCTGCAAGTGGCACTGATAATTACACTGGCAAGAGGTGAATCCACCTACATGTATCCCTGATAATTACACCGGCAAGAGGTTTATCCAGCTGCAAGTGACCCTGATAATTACACCAGCAAGAGGTGCATCCAGCTGCATGTGTCCCTGATAATTACTCCGGCAGAGGAGCTTCCACCTACACTTGTCCCTGATAATTACTCCACCCTGATAATTACACCGGCCAGAGGTGCATCCAGCTGCATGTGTCCTTGATAATTACACTGGCAAGAATTGCATCCAGCTGCACGTGTCCCTGATAATGACTCCGGCAAGAGGTGCATCCAGCTGCAAGTGTCCCTGATAATTACTCTGGTAAGAGGTGCATCCAGCTGCAAGTGAACATTATAATTACACCGGCCAGAGTTGCATCCAGCTGCACGTGTCCCTGATAATTACTCCAGCAAGAGGTGCATCTAGCTGCATGTGTCCCTGATAATTACACTGGCAAGAGGTGCATCCAGCTGCACGTGACCCTGATAATTACATCAGCCAGAGGTGCATCCAGTTGCATGTGTCCCTGATAATTACTCTGGATAAGAGGTGCATCCAACTTCAAGTATCGCTGATAATTACACTGGCAAGAGTTGCATGAAGCTGTATGTGTCCATGATAATTACACTGGCAAGAGGTGCATCCAGCTCCACGTGTCCCTGATAATTAAAAAGACAAGAGGTGCATCAATCTGCACGTGTTCCTGATAATTACTCTGGCAAGAGGTGCATCCAGCTGCACGTGTCCCTGATCATTACTATGGTAAGAGGTGCATCCAGCTGCAGGTGACCCTGATAATTACACTGGCCAGAGGTGCATCCAGCTGCAAGTGAACCTTATAATTACAGCGGCAAGAGTTACATCCAGCTGCAAGTGACCCTGATAATTACTCCGGCAAGAGGTGCATCCAGCTGCATGTGTCCCTGATAATTATTCCGGCAAGAGATGCATCCAGCTGTACGTGTCCCTGATAATTACAGTGGCAAGAGGTGCATCCAGCTCCACGTTTCCCTGATAATGACTCCGGCAAGAGGTGCATCCAGCTGCAAGTGTCCCTGATAATTACTCTGGCAAGAGGTGCATCCACTGCAGGTGATCCTGATAATTACACCAGACAGAGGTGCATCCAGCTGCAAGTGACCCTGATAATTACTCCGGCAAGAGGTGCATCCAGCTGCACGTGTCCCTGATAATTACAAAGACAAGAGGTGCATCCAGCTGCACATGTCCCTGATAATTACTCCGGCAAGAGGTGCATCCAGCTGCAGGTGACCCTGATAATTACATCAGCCAGAGGTTCGTCCAGCTGCAGGTGTCCCTGATAATTACTCTGGATAAGAGGTGCATCAAACTACAAGTATCGCTGATAATTACACTGGCAAGAGTTGCATCCAGCTGTATGTGTCCATGATAATTACACTGGCAAGAGGTACATCCAGCTCCACGTGTCCCTGATAATGAAAAACACAAGAGCTGCATCCATCTCCACGTGTCCCTGATAATTATTCCGGCATGAGATGCATCCAGCTGCACGTGTCCCTGATCATTACTATGGTAAGAGGTGCATCCAGCTGCATGTGTCCCTGATAATTACTCCAGCAAGAGGTGCATCCAGCTGCACGTGTCCCTGATAATTACAAAGACAAGAGTTGCATCCAGCTGCACATGTCCCTGATCATTACTCCGGCAAGAGGTGAATCCAGCTGCACGTGTCACTGATAATTATACCGGCAAGAGGTTCATCCAGCTGCAAGTGACCCTGATAATTACACCAGCAAGAGGTGCATCCTGCTGCATGTGTCCCTGATATTTACAGTGGCAAGAGGTGCATCCAGCTGCAGGTGACCCTGATAATTACATCAGCCAGAGGTGCATCCAGCTGCATGTGTCCCTGATAATTACTCTGGCAATAGGTGCATCCAACTTCAAGTATTGCTGATAATTACATTGGCAAGAGTTGTATCCAGCTGTATGTGTCCATGATAATTACACTGGCAAGAGGTGCATCCAGCTGCACGTATCCCTGATAAGTACTCTGGCAAGAGGTGTATCCAGCTGCACGTGTCCCTGATAATTACTCCGGCAAGAGGAACATCCAGCTACACGTGTCCCAGATAATTACTCTGGCAAGAATTACATCCAGCTGCAAGTGACCCTGATAATTACACCGGCCAGAGGTGCATCCAGCTGCATGTGTCCCTGATAATTAATCTGGCAAGATTTGCATCCAGCTGAACGTGTCCCTGATAATTACTCCGGCAAGAGGTGGATCCAGCTGCACGTGTCCCTGATAATTACTCCGGCAAGAGGTGCATCCAGCTGCACGGGTCCCTGATAATTAATCTGGCAAGAGGTGCATCCAGCTGCAAGTGACCCTGATAATTACACCGGCCAGAGGTGCATCCAGCTGCAAGTGAACCTTATAATTACAGCGGCAAGAGTTACATCCAGCTGCAAGTCACCCTGAGAATTACTCCGGCAAGAGGTGCATCCAGCTGCATGTGTCCCTGATAATTATTCCGGCAAGAGATCCATCCAGCTGCATGTATCCCTGATAATTACTCCGGCAAGAGTTGCATTCAGCTGCACATGTCCCTGATAATTACTCCGGCAAGAGGTGCATCCACCTGCATGTGTCCCTGATAATTACTCCGGCAAGAGGAGCATCCAGCTCCACGTGTCCCTGATAATTACTCCACCCTGATAATTACACTGGCCAGAGGAGCATCCAGCTGCATGTGTCCCTGATAATTACACTGGCAAGATTTGCATCCAGCTGAACGTGTCCCTGATAATTACTCTGGCAAGAGGTGCATCCAGCTGCAGGTGACCCTGATAATTACATCAGCCAGAGCTGCATCCAGCTGCAAGTGACCCTGATAATTACAAAGACAAGAGGTGTATACAGCTGCACATGTCCCTGATAATTACTCCGGCAAGAGGTGTATCCAGCTGCAAGTGACCCTGATAATTACACTGGCAAGAGGTGAATCCAGCTACACGTGTCCCAGATAATTACTCTGGCAAGAATTACATCCAGCTGCAAGTGACCCTGATAATTACACCGGCCAGAGATGCATCCAGCTGCATGTGTCCCTGATAATTAATCTGGCAAGATTTGCATCCAGCTGAACGTTTCCCTGATAATTACTCCGGCAAGAGGTGGATCCAGCTGCACGTGTCCCTGATAATTACTCCGGCAAGAGGTGCATCCAGCTGCATGGGTCCGTGATAATTACTCTGACAAGAGGTGCATCCAGCTGCAAGTGACCCTGATAATTACACCGGCAAGAGGTTTATCCAGCTGCAAGTGACCCTGATAATTACACCAGCAAGAGGTGCATCCAGCTGCATGTGTCCCTGATAATTACTCCGGCAAGAGGAGCTTCCACCTACACTTGTCCCTGATAATTACTCCACCCTGATAATTACACCGGCCAGAGGTGCATCCAGCTGCATGTGTCCTTGATAATTACACTGGCAAGAATTGCATCCAGCTGCACGTGTCCCTGATAATGACTCCGGCAAGAGGTGCATCCAGCTGCAAGAGTCCCTGATAATTACTCTGGTAAGAGGTGCATCCAGCTGCAAGTGAACATTATAATTACACCGGCCAGAGTTGCATCCAGCTGCACGTGTCCCTGATAATTACTCCGGCAAGAGGTGCATCTAGCTGCATGTGTCCCTGATAATTACACTGGCAAGAGGTGCATCCAGCTGCAGGTGACCCTGATAATTACATCAGCCAGAGGTGCATCCAGCTGCATGTGTCCCTGATAATTACTCTTGATAAGAGGTGCATCCAACTTCAAGTATCGCTGATAATTACACTGGCAAGAGTTGCATGAAGCTGTATGTGTCCATGATAATTACACTGGCAAGAGGTGCATCCAGCTGCAAGTGACCCTGATAATTACTCCGGCAAGAGGTGCATCCAGCTGCACGTGTCCCTGATAATTACAAAGACAAGAGGTGCATCCAGCTGCACATGTCCCTGATAATTACTCCGGCAAGAATTGTATCCAGCTGCAAGTGACCCTGATAATTACACTGGCAAGAGGTGAATCCAGCTGCACGTGTCCCTGATAATTATACCGGCAAGAGGTTCATCCAGCTGCAAGTGACCCTGATAATTACACCAGCAAGAGGAGCATCCAGCTGCATGTGTCCCTGATAATTACAGTGGCAAGAGGTGCATCCAGCTGCAGGTGACCCTGATAATTACGTCAGCCAGAGCTGCATCCAGCTGCAAGTGACCCTAATAATTACTCCGGCAAGAGGTGCATCCAGCTGCACGTGTCCCTGATAAATACAAAGACAAGAGGTGTATACAGCTGCACATGTCACTGATAATTACTCCGGCAAGAGGTGTATCCAGCTGCAAGTGACCCTGATAATTACACTGGCAAGAGGTGAATCCAGCTACACGTGTCCCAGATAATTACTCTGGCAAGAATTACATCCAGCTGCAAGTGACCCAGAAATTACACCGGCCAGAGGTGCATCCAGCTGCATGTGTCCCTGATAATTAATCTGGCAAGATTTTCATCCAGCTGAACGTTTCCCTGATAATTACTCCGGCAAGAGGTGGATCCAGCTGCACGTGTCCCTGATAATTACTCCGGCAAGAGGTGCATCCAGCTGCACGGGTCCCTGATAATTACTCTGGCAAGAGGTTCATCCAGCTGCAAGTGACCCTGATAATTACACCGGCCAGAGGTGCATCCAGCTGCATGTGTCCCTGATAATTACTCTGGCAAGAGGTGCATCCAACTTCAAGTATTGCTGATAATTGCATTGGCAATAGTTGTATCCAGCTGTATGTGTCCATGATAATTACACTGGCAAGAGGTGCATCCAGCTGCACGTATCCCTGATAAGTACTCTGGCAAAAGGTGTATCCAGCTGCACGTATCCCTGATAATTACTCCGGCAAGAGGAACATTCAGCTACACGTGTCGCAGATAATTACACTGGCAAGAATTACATCCAGCTGCAAGTGACCCTGATAATTACACCGGCCAGAGGTGCATCCAGCTGCATGTGTCCCTGATAATTAATCTGGCAAGATTTGCATCCAGCTGAACGTGTCCCTGATAATTACTCTGGCAAGAGGTGCATCCAGCTGCACGGATCCCTGATAATTACTCTGGCAAGAGGTGCATCCAGCTGCAAGTGACCCTGATAATTACACCGGCCAGAGGTGCATCCAGCTGCATGTGTCCCTGATAATTACACTGGCAAGAGGTGCATCCAGCTGCAGGTGACCCTGATAATTACATCAGCCAGAGATGCATCCAGCTGCATGTGTCCCTGATAATTACTCTTGATAAGAGGTGCATCCAACTTCAAGTATCGCTGATAATTACACTGGCAAGAGTTGCATGAAGCTGTATGTGTCCATGATAATTACACTGGCAAGAGGTGCATCCAGCTGCAAGTGACCCTGATAATTACTCCGGCAAGAGGTGCATCCAGCTGCACGTGTCCCTGATAATTACAAAGACAAGAGGTGCATCCTGCTGCACATGTCCCTGATAATTACTCCGGCAAGAAGTGTATCCAGCTGCAAGTGACCCTGATAATTACACTGGCAAGAGGTGAATCCAGCTGCACATGTCCCTGATAATTATACCGGCAAGAGGTTCATCCAGCTGCAAGTGACCCTGATAATTACACCAGCAAGAGGAGCATCCAGCTGCATGTGTCCCTCATAATTAAAAAGACAAGAGGTGCATCAATCTGCACGTGTTCCTGATAATTACTCTGGCAAGAGGTGCATCCAGCTGCACGTGTCCCTGATCATTACTATGGTAAGAGGTGCATCCAGCTGCAGGTGACCCTGATAATTACACTGGCCAGAGGTGCATCCAGCTGCAAGTGAACCTTATAATTACAGCGGCAAGAGTTACATCCAGCTGCAAGTGACCCTGTTAATTACTCCGGCAAGAGGTGCATCCAGCTGCATGTGTCCCTGATAATTATTCCGGCAAGAGATGCATCCAGCTGTACGTGTCCCTGATAATTACAGTGGCAAGAGGTGCATCCAGCTCCACGTGTCCCTGATAATGACTCCGGAAAGAGGTGCATCCAGCTGCAAGTGTCCCTGATAATTACTCTGGCAAGAGGTGCATCCACTGCAGGTGACCCTGATAATTACATCAGCCAGAGGTGCGTCCAGCTGCATGTGTCCCTGATAATTACTCTGGATAAGAGGTGCATCCAACTACAAGTATCGCTGATAATTACACTGGCAAGAGTTGCATCCATCAGTATGTGTCCATGATAATTACACTGGCAAGAGGTACATCCAGCTCCACGTGTCCCTGATAATTATTCCGCCAAGAGATGCATCCAGCTGTACGTGTCCCTCATAATTACTCGGGCAAGAGGTGCATCCAGCTGCATGCGTCCCTGATAATTACTCCGGCAAGAGGTGCATCCAGCTGCACGTGTCCTTGATAATTACAAAGACAAGTGGTGCATCCAGCTGCACAGGACCCTGATAATTACTCCGGCAAGAGGTGTATCCAGCTGCAAGTGACCCTGATAATTACACTGGCAAGAGGTGAATCCAGCTGCACGTGTCCCTGATAATTATACCGGCAAGAGGTTCATCCAGCTGCAAGTGACCCTGATAATTACACCAGAAAGAGGTGCATCCAGCTGCATGTGTCCCTGATATTTACAGTGGCAAGAGGTGCATCCAACTTCAAGTATTGCTGATAATTACATTGGCAAGAGTTGTATCCAGCTGTATGTGTCCATGATAATTACACTGGCAAGAGGTGCATCCAGCTGCACGTATCCCTGATAAGTACTCTGGCAAGAGGTGTATCCAGCTGCACGTGTCCCTGATAATTACTCCGGCAAGAGGAACATCCAGCTACACGTGTCCCAGATAATTACTCCGGCAAGAATTACATCCAGCTGCAAGTGACCCTGATAATTACACCGGCCAGAGGTGCATCCAGCTGCATGTGTCCCTGATAATTAATCTGGCAAGATTTGCATCCAGCTGAACGTGTCCCTGATAATTACTCCGGCAAGAGGTGGATCCAGCTGCACGTGTCCCTGATAATTACTCCGGCAAGAGGTGCATCCAGCTGCACAGGACCCTGATAATTACTCTGGCAAGAGGTGCATCCAGCTGCAAGTGACCCTGATAATTACACCGGCCAGAGGTGCATCCAGCTGCATGTGACCCTGATAATTACTCCGGCAAGAGGTGCATCCAGCTGCATGTGTCCCTGATAATTACTCCGGCAAGAGATGCATCCAGCTGTACGTGTCCCTGATAATTACAGTGGCAAGAGGTGCATCCACTGCAGGTGACCCTGATAATTACATCAGCCAGAGGTGCGTCCAGCTGCATGTGTCCCTGATAATTACTCTGGATAAGAGGTGCATCCAACTACAAGTATCGCTGATAATTACACTGGCAAGAGTTGCATCCAGCTGTATGTGTCCATGATAATTACACTGGCAAGAGGTACATCCAGCTCCACGTGTCCCTAATAATGAAAAACACAAGAGCTGCATCCATCTCCACGTGTCCCTGATAATTACTCTGGCAAGAGGTGCATCCAGCTGCACGTGTCCCTGATCATTTCTATGGTAAGAGCTGCATCCAGCTGCAGGTGACCCTGATAATTACCCTGGCCAGAGGTGCATCCAGCTTCAAGTGAACCTTATAATTACAGCGGCAAGAGTTACATCCAACTGCAAGTGACCCTGATAATTACTCCGGCAAGAGGTGCATCCAGCTGCATGTGTCCCTGATAATTATTCCGGCAAGAGATGCATCCAGCTGTACGTGTCCCTGATAGTTACTCGGGCAAGAGGTGCATCCAGCTGCATGTGTCCCTGATAATTACTCGAGCAAGAGGTGCATCCTGCTGCACGTGTCCCTGATAATTACAAAGACAAGAGGTGCATCCAGCTGCACATGTCCCTGATAATTACTCCGGCAAGAGGTGAATCCAGCTGCACGTGTCCCTGATAATTATACCGGCAAGAGATTCATCCAGCTGCAAGTGACCCTGATAATTACACCAGCAAGAGGTGCATCCTGCTGCATGTGTCCCTGATATTTACAGTGGCAAGAGGTGCATCCAGCTGCAGGTGACCCTGATAATTACATCAGCCAGAGGTGCATCCAGCTGCATGTGTCCCTGATAATTACTCTGGCAATAGGTGCATCCAACTTCAAGTATTGCTGATAATTACATTGGCAAGAGTTGTATCCAGCTGTATATGTCCATGATAATTACACTGGCAAGAGGTGCATCCAGCTGCACGTATCCCTGATAAGTACTCTGGCAAGAGGTGTATCCAGCTGCACGTGTCCCTGATAATTACTCCGGCAAGAGGAACATCCAGCTACACGTGTCCCAGATAATTACTCCGGCAAGAATTACATCCAGCTGCAAGTGACCCTGATAATTACACCGGCCAGAGGTGCATCCAGCTGCATGTGTCCCTGATAATTAATCTGGCAAGATTTGCGTCCAGCTGAACGTGTCCCTGATAATTACTCCGGCAAGAGGTGGATCGAGCTGCACGTGTCCCTGATAATTACTCCGGCAAGAGGTGCATCCAGCTGCACGGGTCCCTGATAATTAATCTGGCTAGAGGTGCATCCAGCTGCAAGTGACCCTGATAATTACACCGGCCAGAGGTGCATCCAGCTGCATGTGTCCCTGATAATTAATCTGGCAATATTTGCATCCAGCTGAACTTGTCCCTGACAATTACTCCGGCAAGAGGTGCATCCAGCTGCACGTGTCCCTGATAATTACTCTGGCAAGAGGTGCATCCAGCTGCACGTGTCCCTGATCATTACTATGGTAAGAGGTGCATCCAGCTGCAGGTGACCCTGATAATTACACTGGCCAGAGGTGCATCCAGCTGCAAGTGAACCTTATAATTACAGCGGCAAGAGTTACATCCAGCTGCAAGTCACCCTGAGAATTACTCCGGCAAGAGGTGCATCCAGCTGCATGTGTCCCTGATAATTATTCCGGCAAGAGATGCATCCAGCTGCATGTATCCCTGATAATTACTCAGCAAGAGTTGCATCCAGCTGCACATGTCCCTGATAATTACTCCGGCAAGAGGTGCATCCACCTGCATGTGTCCCTGATAATTACTCCGGCAAGAGGAGCATCCAGCTCCACGTGTCCCTGATAATTACTCCACCCTGATTATTACACTGGCCAGAGGAGCATCCAGCTGCATGTGTCCCTGATAATTACACTGGCAAGATTTGCATCCAGCTGAACGTGTCCCTGATAATTACTCTGGCAAGAGGTGCATCCAGCTGCAGGTGACCCTGATAATTACATCAGCCAGAGCTGCATCCAGCTGCAAGTGACCCTGATAATTACTACAGCAAGAGGTGCATCCAGCTGCATGTGTCCCTGATAATTACAAAGACAAGAGGTGTATACAGCTGCACATGTCCCTGATAATTACTCCGGCAAGAGGTGTATCCAGCTGCAAGTGACCCTGATAATTACACTGGCAAGAGGTGAATCCAGCTACACGTGTCCCAGATAATTACTCTGGCAAGAATTACATCCAGCTGCAAGTGACCCTGATAATTACACCGGCCAGAGATGCATCCAGCTGCATGTGTCCCTGATAATTAATCTGGCAAGATTTGCATCCAGCTGAACGTTTCCCTGATAATTACTCCGGCAAGAGGTGGATCCAGCTGCACGTGTCCCTGATAATTACTCCGGCAAGAGGTGCATCCAGCTGCATGGGTCCGTGATAATTACTCTGGCAAGAGGTGCATCCAGCTGCAAGTGACCCTGATAATTACACCGGCCAGAGGTGCATCCAGCTGCATGTGTCGCTGATAATTAATCTGGCAATATTTGCATCCAGCTCAACGTGTCCCTGATAATTACTCCGGCAAGAGGTGCATCCATCTGCACGTGTCCCTGATAATTACTCTGGCAAGAGGTGCATCCAGCTGCACGTGTCCCTGATCATTACTATGGTAAGAGGTGCATCCAGCTGCAGGTGACCCTGATAATTACATCAGCCAGAGGTGCATCCAGCTGCATGTGTCCCTGATAATTACTCTGGCAATAGGTGCATCCAACTTCAAGTATTGCTGATAATTACATTGGCAAGAGTTGTATCCAGCTGTATGTGTCCATGATAATTACACTGGCAAGAGGTGCATCCAGCTGCACGTATCCCTGATAAGTACTCTGGCAAGAGGTGTATCCAGCTGCACGTGTCCCTGATAATTACTCCGGCAAGAGGAACATCCAGCTACACGTGTCCCAGATAATTACTCTGGCAAGAATTACATCCAGCTGCAAGTGACCCTGATAATTACACCGGCCAGAGGTGCATCCAGCTGCATGTGTCCCTGATAATTAATCTGGCAAGATTTGCATCCAGCTGAACGTGTCCCTGATAATTACTCCGGCAAGAGGTGGATCCAGCTGCACGTGTCCCTGATAATTACTCCGGCAAGAGGTGCATCCAGCTGCACGGGTCCCTGATAATTAATCTGGCAAGAGGTGCATCCAGCTGCAAGTGACCCTGATAATTACACCGGCCAGAGGTGCATCCAGCTGCAAGTGAACCTTATAATTACAGCGGCAAGAGTTACATCCAGCTGCAAGTCACCCTGAGAATTACTCCGGCAAGAGGTGCATCCAGCTGCATGTGTCCCTGATAATTATTCCGGCAAGAGATCCATCCAGCTGCATGTATCCCTGATAATTACTCCGGCAAGAGTTGCATTCAGCTGCACATGTCCCTGATAATTACTCCGGCAAGAGGTGCATCCACCTGCATGTGTCCCTGATAATTACTCCGGCAAGAGGAGCATCCAGCTCCACGTGTCCCTGATAATTACTCCACCCTGATAATTACACTGGCCAGAGGAGCATCCAGCTGCATGTGTCCCTGATAATTACACTGGCAAGATTTGCATCCAGCTGAACGTGTCCCTGATAATTACTCTGGCAAGAGGTGCATCCAGCTGCAGGTGACCCTGATAATTACATCAGCCAGAGCTGCATCCAGCTGCAAGTGACCCTGATAATTACAAAGACAAGAGGTGTATACAGCTGCACATGTCCCTGATAATTACTCCGGCAAGAGGTGTATCCAGCTGCAAGTGACCCTGATAATTACACTGGCAAGAGGTGAATCCAGCTACACGTGTCCCAGATAATTACTCTGGCAAGAATTACATCCAGCTGCAAGTGACCCTGATAATTACACCGGCCAGAGATGCATCCAGCTGCATGTGTCCCTGATAATTAATCTGGCAAGATTTGCATCCAGCTGAACGTTTCCCTGATAATTACTCCGGCAAGAGGTGGATCCAGCTGCACGTGTCCCTGATAATTACTCCGGCAAGAGGTGCATCCAGCTGCATGGGTCCGTGATAATTACTCTGACAAGAGGTGCATCCAGCTGCAAGTGACCCTGATAATTACACCGGCAAGAGGTTTATCCAGCTGCAAGTGACCCTGATAATTACACCAGCAAGAGGTGCATCCAGCTGCATGTGTCCCTGATAATTACTCCGGCAAGAGGAGCTTCCACCTACACTTGTCCCTGATAATTACTCCACCCTGATAATTACACCGGCCAGAGGTGCATCCAGCTGCATGTGTCCTTGATAATTACACTGGCAAGAATTGCATCCAGCTGCACGTGTCCCTGATAATGACTCCGGCAAGAGGTGCATCCAGCTGCAAGAGTCCCTGATAATTACTCTGGTAAGAGGTGCATCCAGCTGCAAGTGAACATTATAATTACACCGGCCAGAGTTGCATCCAGCTGCACGTGTCCCTGATAATTACTCCGGCAAGAGGTGCATCTAGCTGCATGTGTCCCTGATAATTACACTGGCAAGAGGTGCATCCAGCTGCAGGTGACCCTGATAATTACATCAGCCAGAGGTGCATCCAGCTGCATGTGTCCCTGATAATTACTCTTGATAAGAGGTGCATCCAACTTCAAGTATCGCTGATAATTACACTGGCAAGAGTTGCATGAAGCTGTATGTGTCCATGATAATTACACTGGCAAGAGGTGCATCCAGCTGCAAGTGACCCTGATAATTACTCCGGCAAGAGGTGCATCCAGCTGCACGTGTCCCTGATAATTACAAAGACAAGAGGTGCATCCAGCTGCACATGTCCCTGATAATTACTCCGGCAAGAATTGTATCCAGCTGCAAGTGACCCTGATAATTACACTGGCAAGAGGTGAATCCAGCTGCACGTGTCCCTGATAATTATACCGGCAAGAGGTTCATCCAGCTGCAAGTGACCCTGATAATTACACCAGCAAGAGGAGCATCCAGCTGCATGTGTCCCTGATAATTACAGTGGCAAGAGGTGCATCCAGCTGCAGGTGACCCTGATAATTACGTCAGCCAGAGCTGCATCCAGCTGCAAGTGACCCTAATAATTACTCCGGCAAGAGGTGCATCCAGCTGCACGTGTCCCTGATAAATACAAAGACAAGAGGTGTATACAGCTGCACATGTCACTGATAATTACTCCGGCAAGAGGTGTATCCAGCTGCAAGTGACCCTGATAATTACACTGGCAAGAGGTGAATCCAGCTACACGTGTCCCAGATAATTACTCTGGCAAGAATTACATCCAGCTGCAAGTGACCCAGAAATTACACCGGCCAGAGGTGCATCCAGCTGCATGTGTCCCTGATAATTAATCTGGCAAGATTTTCATCCAGCTGAACGTTTCCCTGATAATTACTCCGGCAAGAGGTGGATCCAGCTGCACGTGTCCCTGATAATTACTCCGGCAAGAGGTGCATCCAGCTGCACGGGTCCCTGATAATTACTCTGGCAAGAGGTTCATCCAGCTGCAAGTGACCCTGATAATTACACCGGCCAGAGGTGCATCCAGCTGCATGTGTCCCTGATAATTACTCTGGCAAGAGGTGCATCCAACTTCAAGTATTGCTGATAATTGCATTGGCAATAGTTGTATCCAGCTGTATGTGTCCATGATAATTACACTGGCAAGAGGTGCATCCAGCTGCACGTATCCCTGATAAGTACTCTGGCAAAAGGTGTATCCAGCTGCACGTATCCCTGATAATTACTCCGGCAAGAGGAACATTCAGCTACACGTGTCGCAGATAATTACACTGGCAAGAATTACATCCAGCTGCAAGTGACCCTGATAATTACACCGGCCAGAGGTGCATCCAGCTGCATGTGTCCCTGATAATTAATCTGGCAAGATTTGCATCCAGCTGAACGTGTCCCTGATAATTACTCTGGCAAGAGGTGCATCCAGCTGCACGGATCCCTGATAATTACTCTGGCAAGAGGTGCATCCAGCTGCAAGTGACCCTGATAATTACACCGGCCAGAGGTGCATCCAGCTGCATGTGTCCCTGATAATTACACTGGCAAGAGGTGCATCCAGCTGCAGGTGACCCTGATAATTACATCAGCCAGAGATGCATCCAGCTGCATGTGTCCCTGATAATTACTCTTGATAAGAGGTGCATCCAACTTCAAGTATCGCTGATAATTACACTGGCAAGAGTTGCATGAAGCTGTATGTGTCCATGATAATTACACTGGCAAGAGGTGCATCCAGCTGCAAGTGACCCTGATAATTACTCCGGCAAGAGGTGCATCCAGCTGCACGTGTCCCTGATAATTACAAAGACAAGAGGTGCATCCAGCTGCACATGTCCCTGATAATTACTCCGGCAAGAAGTGTATCCAGCTGCAAGTGACCCTGATAATTACACTGGCAAGAGGTGAATCCAGCTGCACATGTCCCTGATAATTATACCGGCAAGAGGTTCATCCAGCTGCAAGTGACCCTGATAATTACACCAGCAAGAGGAGCATCCAGCTGCATGTGTCCCTCATAATTAAAAAGACAAGAGGTGCATCAATCTGCACGTGTTCCTGATAATTACTCTGGCAAGAGGTGCATCCAGCTGCACGTGTCCCTGATCATTACTATGGTAAGAGGTGCATCCAGCTGCAGGTGACCCTGATAATTACACTGGCCAGAGGTGCATCCAGCTGCAAGTGAACCTTATAATTACAGCGGCAAGAGTTACATCCAGCTGCAAGTGACCCTGTTAATTACTCCGGCAAGAGGTGCATCCAGCTGCATGTGTCCCTGATAATTATTCCGGCAAGAGATGCATCCAGCTGTACGTGTCCCTGATAATTACAGTGGCAAGAGGTGCATCCAGCTCCACGTGTCCCTGATAATGACTCCGGAAAGAGGTGCATCCAGCTGCAAGTGTCCCTGATAATTACTCTGGCAAGAGGTGCATCCACTGCAGGTGACCCTGATAATTACATCAGCCAGAGGTGCGTCCAGCTGCATGTGTCCCTGATAATTACTCTGGATAAGAGGTGCATCCAACTACAAGTATCGCTGATAATTACACTGGCAAGAGTTGCATCCATCAGTATGTGTCCATGATAATTACACTGGCAAGAGGTACATCCAGCTCCACGTGTCCCTGATAATTATTCCGCCAAGAGATGCATCCAGCTGTACGTGTCCCTCATAATTACTCGGGCAAGAGGTGCATCCAGCTGCATGCGTCCCTGATAATTACTCCGGCAAGAGGTGCATCCAGCTGCACGTGTCCTTGATAATTACAAAGACAAGTGGTGCATCCAGCTGCACAGGACCCTGATAATTACTCCGGCAAGAGGTGTATCCAGCTGCAAGTGACCCTGATAATTACACTGGCAAGAGGTGAATCCAGCTGCACGTGTCCCTGATAATTATACCGGCAAGAGGTTCATCCAGCTGCAAGTGACCCTGATAATTACACCAGAAAGAGGTGCATCCAGCTGCATGTGTCCCTGATATTTACAGTGGCAAGAGGTGCATCCAACTTCAAGTATTGCTGATAATTACATTGGCAAGAGTTGTATCCAGCTGTATGTGTCCATGATAATTACACTGGCAAGAGGTGCATCCAGCTGCACGTATCCCTGATAAGTACTCTGGCAAGAGGTGTATCCAGCTGCACGTGTCCCTGATAATTACTCCGGCAAGAGGAACATCCAGCTACACGTGTCCCAGATAATTACTCCGGCAAGAATTACATCCAGCTGCAAGTGACCCTGATAATTACACCGGCCAGAGGTGCATCCAGCTGCATGTGTCCCTGATAATTAATCTGGCAAGATTTGCATCCAGCTGAACGTGTCCCTGATAATTACTCCGGCAAGAGGTGGATCCAGCTGCACGTGTCCCTGATAATTACTCCGGCAAGAGGTGCATCCAGCTGCACAGGACCCTGATAATTACTCTGGCAAGAGGTGCATCCAGCTGCAAGTGACCCTGATAATTACACCGGCCAGAGGTGCATCCAGCTGCATGTGACCCTGATAATTACTCCGGCAAGAGGTGCATCCAGCTGCATGTGTCCCTGATAATTACTCCGGCAAGAGATGCATCCAGCTGTACGTGTCCCTGATAATTACAGTGGCAAGAGGTGCATCCACTGCAGGTGACCCTGATAATTACATCAGCCAGAGGTGCGTCCAGCTGCATGTGTCCCTGATAATTACTCTGGATAAGAGGTGCATCCAACTACAAGTATCGCTGATAATTACACTGGCAAGAGTTGCATCCAGCTGTATGTGTCCATGATAATTACACTGGCAAGAGGTACATCCAGCTCCACGTGTCCCTAATAATGAAAAACACAAGAGCTGCATCCATCTCCACGTGTCCCTGATAATTACTCTGGCAAGAGGTGCATCCAGCTGCACGTGTCCCTGATCATTTCTATGGTAAGAGCTGCATCCAGCTGCAGGTGACCCTGATAATTACCCTGGCCAGAGGTGCATCCAGCTTCAAGTGAACCTTATAATTACAGCGGCAAGAGTTACATCCAACTGCAAGTGACCCTGATAATTACTCCGGCAAGAGGTGCATCCAGCTGCATGTGTCCCTGATAATTATTCCGGCAAGAGATGCATCCAGCTGTACGTGTCCCTGATAGTTACTCGGGCAAGAGGTGCATCCAGCTGCATGTGTCCCTGATAATTACTCGAGCAAGAGGTGCATCCTGCTGCACGTGTCCCTGATAATTACAAAGACAAGAGGTGCATCCAGCTGCACATGTCCCTGATAATTACTCCGGCAAGAGGTGAATCCAGCTGCACGTGTCCCTGATAATTATACCGGCAAGAGATTCATCCAGCTGCAAGTGACCCTGATAATTACACCAGCAAGAGGTGCATCCTGCTGCATGTGTCCCTGATATTTACAGTGGCAAGAGGTGCATCCAGCTGCAGGTGACCCTGATAATTACATCAGCCAGAGGTGCATCCAGCTGCATGTGTCCCTGATAATTACTCTGGCAATAGGTGCATCCAACTTCAAGTATTGCTGATAATTACATTGGCAAGAGTTGTATCCAGCTGTATATGTCCATGATAATTACACTGGCAAGAGGTGCATCCAGCTGCACGTATCCCTGATAAGTACTCTGGCAAGAGGTGTATCCAGCTGCACGTGTCCCTGATAATTACTCCGGCAAGAGGAACATCCAGCTACACGTGTCCCAGATAATTACTCCGGCAAGAATTACATCCAGCTGCAAGTGACCCTGATAATTACACCGGCCAGAGGTGCATCCAGCTGCATGTGTCCCTGATAATTAATCTGGCAAGATTTGCGTCCAGCTGAACGTGTCCCTGATAATTACTCCGGCAAGAGGTGGATCGAGCTGCACGTGTCCCTGATAATTACTCCGGCAAGAGGTGCATCCAGCTGCACGGGTCCCTGATAATTAATCTGGCTAGAGGTGCATCCAGCTGCAAGTGACCCTGATAATTACACCGGCCAGAGGTGCATCCAGCTGCATGTGTCCCTGATAATTAATCTGGCAATATTTGCATCCAGCTGAACTTGTCCCTGACAATTACTCCGGCAAGAGGTGCATCCAGCTGCACGTGTCCCTGATAATTACTCTGGCAAGAGGTGCATCCAGCTGCACGTGTCCCTGATCATTACTATGGTAAGAGGTGCATCCAGCTGCAGGTGACCCTGATAATTACACTGGCCAGAGGTGCATCCAGCTGCAAGTGAACCTTATAATTACAGCGGCAAGAGTTACATCCAGCTGCAAGTCACCCTGAGAATTACTCCGGCAAGAGGTGCATCCAGCTGCATGTGTCCCTGATAATTATTCCGGCAAGAGATGCATCCAGCTGCATGTATCCCTGATAATTACTCAGCAAGAGTTGCATCCAGCTGCACATGTCCCTGATAATTACTCCGGCAAGAGGTGCATCCACCTGCATGTGTCCCTGATAATTACTCCGGCAAGAGGAGCATCCAGCTCCACGTGTCCCTGATAATTACTCCACCCTGATTATTACACTGGCCAGAGGAGCATCCAGCTGCATGTGTCCCTGATAATTACACTGGCAAGATTTGCATCCAGCTGAACGTGTCCCTGATAATTACTCTGGCAAGAGGTGCATCCAGCTGCAGGTGACCCTGATAATTACATCAGCCAGAGCTGCATCCAGCTGCAAGTGACCCTGATAATTACTACAGCAAGAGGTGCATCCAGCTGCACGTGTCCCTGATAATTACAAAGACAAGAGGTGTATACAGCTGCACATGTCCCTGATAATTACTCCGGCAAGAGGTGTATCCAGCTGCAAGTGACCCTGATAATTACACTGGCAAGAGGTGAATCCAGCTACACGTGTCCCAGATAATTACTCTGGCAAGAATTACATCCAGCTGCAAGTGACCCTGATAATTACACCGGCCAGAGATGCATCCAGCTGCATGTGTCCCTGATAATTAATCTGGCAAGATTTGCATCCAGCTGAACGTTTCCCTGATAATTACTCCGGCAAGAGGTGGATCCAGCTGCACGTGTCCCTGATAATTACTCCGGCAAGAGGTGCATCCAGCTGCATGGGTCCGTGATAATTACTCTGGCAAGAGGTGCATCCAGCTGCAAGTGACCCTGATAATTACACCGGCCAGAGGTGCATCCAGCTGCATGTGTCGCTGATAATTAATCTGGCAATATTTGCATCCAGCTCAACGTGTCCCTGATAATTACTCCGGCAAGAGGTGCATCCATCTGCACGTGTCCCTGATAATTACTCTGGCAAGAGGTGCATCCAGCTGCACGTGTCCCTGATCATTACTATGGTAAGAGGTGCATCCAGCTGCAGGTGACCCTGATAATTACAGCGGTAAGAGTTACATCCAGCTGCAAGTGACCCTGAGAATTACTCCGGCAAGAGGTGCATCCAGCTACATGTGTCCCTGATAATTATTCCGGCAAGAGATGCATCCAGCTGCACATGTCCCTGATAATTACTCCGGCAAGAGGTGCATACAGCTACACGTGTCCCTGATAATTATTCCACCCTGATAATTACACCGGGCAGAGGTGCATCCAGCTGCATGTGTCCCTGATAATTACACTGGCAAGATTTGCATCCAGCTGCAGGTGACCCTGATAATTACATCAGCCAGAGGTGCATCCAGCTGCATGTGTCCTTGATAATTACTCTGGCAAGAGATGCATCCAACTTCAAGTATCGCTGATAATTACACTGCCAAGAGTTGTATCCAGCTGTATGTGTCCATGATAATTACACTGGCAAGAGGTGCATCCAGCTGCACGTATCCCTGATAAGTACTCTGGCAAGATGTGCATCGAGCTGCACGTGTCCCTGATAATTACTCCGGCAAGAGGTGCATCCAGCTGCAAGTGACACTGATAATTACACTGGCAAGAGGTGAATCCACCTACATGTGTCCCTGATAATTACACCGGCAAGAGGTTTATCCAGCTGCAAGTGACCCTGATAATTACACCAGCAAGAGGTGCATCCATCTGCATGTGTCCCTGATAATTACTCCGGCAGAGGAGCTTCCACCTACACTTGTCCCTGATAATTACTCCACCCTGATAATTACACCGGCCAGAGGTGCATCCAGCTGCATGTGTCCTTGATAATTACACTGGCAAGAATTGCATCCAGCTGCACGTGTCCCTGATAATTACACCGGCCAGAGGTGCATCCAGCTGCAAGTGAACCTTATAATTACAGCGGCAAGAGTTACATCCAGCTGCAAGTCACCCTGAGAATTACTCCGGCAAGAGGTGCATCCAGCTGCATGTGTCCCTGATAATTATTCCGGCAAGAGATCCATCCAGCTGCATGTATCCCTGATAATTACTCCGGCAAGAGTTGCATTCAGCTGCACATGTCCCTGATAATTACTCCGGCAAGAGGTGCATCCACCTGCATGTGTCCCTGATAATTACTCCGGCAAGAGGTGGATCCAGCTGCACGTGTCCCTGATCATTACTATGGTAAGAGGTGCATCCAGCTGCAGGTGACCCTGATAATTACATCAGCCAGAGCTGCATCCAGCTGCAAGTGACCCTGATAATTACAAAGACAAGAGGTGTATACAGCTGCACATGTCCCTGATAATTACTCCGGCAAGAGGTGTATCCAGCTGCAAGTGACCCTGATAATTACACTGGCAAGAGGTGAATCCAGCTACACGTGTCCCAGATAATTACTCTGGCAAGAATTACATCCAGCTGCAAGTGACCCTGATAATTACACCGGCCAGAGATGCATCCAGCTGCATGTGTCCCTGATAATTAATCTGGCAAGATTTGCATCCAGCTGAACGTTTCCCTGATAATTACTCCGGCAAGAGGTGGATCCAGCTGCACGTGTCCCTGATAATTACTCCGGCAAGAGGTGCATCCAGCTGCATGGGTCCGTGATAATTACTCTGACAAGAGGTGCATCCAGCTGCAAGTGACCCTGATAATTACACCGGCCAGAGGTGCATCCAGCTGCATGTGTCACTGATAATTAATCTGGCAATATTTGCATCCAGCTCAACGTGTCCCTGATAATTACTCCGGCAAGAGGTGCATCCATCTGCACGTGTCCCTGATAATTACTCTGGCAAGAGGTGCATCCAGCTGCACGTGTCCCTGATCATTACTATGGTAAGAGGTGCATCCAGCTGCAGGTGACCCTGATAATTACAGCGGCAAGAGTTACATCCAGCTGCAAGTGACCCTGAGAATTACTCCGGCAAGAGGTGCATCCAGCTACATGTGTCCCTGATAATTATTCCGGCAAGAGATGCATCCAGCTGCACATGTCCCTGATAATTACTCCGGCAAGAGGTGCATACAGCTACACGTGTCCCTGATAATTATTCCACCCTGATAATTACACCGGGCAGAGGTGCATCCAGCTGCATGTGTCCCTGATAATTACACTGGCAAGATTTGCATCCAACTGCAGGTGACCCTGATAATTACATCATCCAGAGGTGCATCCAGCTGCATGTGTCCCTGATAATTACTCTGGCAAGAGATGCATCCAACTTCAAGTATCGCTGATAATTACACTGGCAAGAGTTGTATCCAGCTGTATGTGTCCATGATAATTACACTGGCAAGAGGTGCATCCAGCTGCACGTATCCCTGATAAGTACTCTGGCAAGAGGTGCATCGAGCTGCACGTGTCCCTGATAATTACTCCGGCAAGAGGTGCATCCAGCTGCAAGTGACACTGATAATTACACTGGCAAGAGGTGAATCCACCTACATGTGTCCCTGATAATTACACCGGCAAGAGGTTTATCCAGCTGCAAGTGACCCTGATAATTACACCAGCAAGAGGTGCATCCAGCTGCATGTGTCCCTGATAATTACTCCGGCAAGAGGAGTTTCCACCTACACTTGTCCCTGATAATTACTCCACCCTGATAATTACACCGGCCAGAGGTGCATCCAGCTGCATGTGTCCTTGATAATTACACTGGCAAGAATTGCATCCAGCTGCACGTGTCCCTGATAATGACTCCGGCAAGAGGTGCATCCAGCTGCAAGAGTCCCTGATAATTACTCTGGTAAGAGGTGCATCCAGCTGCAAGTGAACATTATAATTACACCGGCCAGAGTTGCATCCAGCTGCACGTATCCCTGATAATTACTCCGGCAAGAGGTGCATCTAGCTGCATGTGTCCCTGATAATTACACTGGCAAGAGGTGCATCCAGCTGCAGGTGACCCTGATAATTACATCAGCCAGAGGTGCATCCAGCTGCATGTGTCCCTGATAATTACTCTTGATAAGAGGTGCATCCAACTTCAAGTATCGCTGATAATTACACTGGCAAGAGTTGCATGAAGCTGTATGTGTCCATGATAATTACACTGGCAAGAGGTGCATCCAGCTGCAAGTGACCCTGATAATTACTCCGGCAAGAGGTGCATCCAGCTGCACGTGTCCCTGATAATTACAAAGACAAGAGGTGCATCCAGCTGCACATGTCCCTGATAATTACTCCGGCAAGAATTGTATCCAGCTGCAAGTGACCCTGATAATTACACCGGCCAGAGGTGCATCCAGCTGCATGTGTCCCTGATAATTACTCTGGCAAGAGGTGCATCCAACTTCAAGTATTGCTGATAATTGCATTGGCAAGAGTTGTATCCAGCTGTATGTGTCCATGATAATTACACTGGCAAGAGGTGCATCCAGCTGCACGTATCCCTGATAAGTACTCTGGCAAAAGGTGTATCCAGCTGCACGTATCCCTGATAATTACTCCGGCAAGAGGAACATTCAGCTACACGTGTCGCAGATAATTACACTGGCAAGAATTACATCCAGCTGCAAGTGACCCTGATAATTACACCGGCCAGAGGTGCATCCAGCTGCATGTGTCCCTGATAATTAATCTGGCAAGATTTGCATCCAGCTGAACGTGTCCCTGATAATTACTCTGGCAAGAGGTGCATCCAGCTGCACGGATCCCTGATAATTACTCTGGCAAGAGGTGCATCCAGCTGCAAGTGACCCTGATAATTACACCGGCCAGAGGTGCATCCAGCTGCATGTGTCCCTGATAATTACACTGGCAAGAGGTGCATCCAGCTGCAGGTGACCCTGATAATTACATCAGCCAGAGGTGCATCCAGCTGCATGTGTCCCTGATAATTACTCTTGATAAGAGGTGCATCCAACTTCAAGTATCGCTGATAATTACACTGGCAAGAGTTGCATGAAGCTGTATGTGTCCATGATAATTACACTGGCAAGAGGTGCATCCAGCTGCAAGTGACCCTGATAATTACTCCGGCAAGAGGTGCATCCAGCTGCACGTGTCCCTGATAATTACAAAGACAAGAGGTGCATCCAGCTGCACATGTCCCTGATAATTACTCCGGCAAGAAGTGTATCCAGCTGCAAGTGACCCTGATAATTACACTGGCAAGAGGTGAATCCAGCTGCACGTGTCCCTGATAATTATACCGGCAAGAGGTTCATCCAGCTGCAAGTGACCCTGATAATTACACCAGCAAGAGGAGCATCCAGCTGCATGTGTCCCTGATAATTAAAAAGACAAGAGGTGCATCAATCTGCACGTGTTCCTGATAATTACTCTGGCAAGAGGTGCATCCAGCTGCACGTGTCCCTGATCATTACTATGGTAAGAGGTGCATCCAGCTGCAGGTGACCCTGATAATTACACTGGCCAGAGGTGCATCCAGCTGCAAGTGAACCTTATAATTACAGCGGCAAGAGTTACATCCAGCTGCAAGTGACCCTGATAATTACTCCGGCAAGAGGTGCATCCAGCTGCATGTGTCCCTGATAATTATTCCGGCAAGAGATGCATCCAGCTGTACGTGTCCCTGATAATTACAGTGGCAAGAGGTGCATCCAGCTCCACGTGTCCCTGATAATGACTCCGGAAAGAGGTGCATCCAGCTGCAAGTGTCCCTGATAATTACTCTGGCAAGAGGTGCATCCACTGCAGGTGACCCTGATAATTACATCAGCCAGAGGTGCGTCCAGCTGCATGTGTCCCTGATAATTACTCTGGATAAGAGGTGCATCCAACTACAAGTATCGCTGATAATTACACTGGCAAGAGTTGCATCCATCAGTATGTGTCCATGATAATTACACTGGCAAGAGGTACATCCAGCTCCACGTGTCCCTGATAATTAAAAACACAAGAGCTGCATCCATCTCCACGTGTCCCTGATAATTACTCTGGCAAGAGGTGCATCCAGCTGCACTTGTCCCTGATCATTACTATGGTGCATCCAGCTGCAGGTGACCCTGATAATTACCCTGGCCAGAGGTGCATCCAGCTTCAAGTGAACCTTATAATTACAGTGGCAAGAGTTACATCCAGCTGCAAGTGACCCTGATAATTACTCCGGCAAGAGTTGCATCCAGCTGCATGTGTCCCTGATAATTATTCCGCCAAGAGATGCATCCAGCTGTACGTGTCCCTCATAATTACTCGGGCAAGAGGTGCATCCAGCTGCATGCGTCCCTGATAATTACTCCGGCAAGAGGTGCATCCAGCTGCACGTGTCCCTGATAATTACAAAGACAAGTGATGCATCCAGCTGCACAGGGCCCTGATAATTACTCCGGCAAGAGGTGTATCCAGCTGCAAGTGACCCTGATAATTACACTGGCAAGAGGTGAATCCAGCTGCACGTGTCCCTGATAATTATACCGGCAAGAGGTTCATCTAGCTGCAAGTGACCCTGATAATTACACCAGAAAGAGGTGCATCCAGCTGCATGTGTCCCTGATATTTACAGTGGCAAGAGGTGCATCCAACTTCAAGTATTGCTGATAATTACATTGGCAAGAGTTGTATCCAGCTGTATGTGTCCATGATAATTACACTGGCAAGAGGTGCATCCAGCTGCACGTATCCCTGATAAGTACTCTGGCAAGAGGTGTATCCAGCTGCACGTGTCCCTGATAATTACTCCGGCAAGAGGAACATCCAGCTACACGTGTCCCAGATAATTACTCCGGCAAGAATTACATCCAGCTGCAAGTGACCCTGATAATTACACCGGCCAGAGGTGCATCCAGCTGCATGTGTCCCTGATAATTAATCTGGCAAGATTTGCATCCAGCTGAACGTGTCCCTGATAATTACTCCGGCAAGAGGTGGATCCAGCTGCACGTGTCCCTGATAATTACTCCGGCAAGAGGTGCATCCAGCTGCACAGGACCCTGATAATTACTCTGGCAAGAGGTGCATCCAGCTGCAAGTGACCCTGATAATTACACCGGCCAGAGGTGCATCCAGCTGCATGTGACCCTGATAATTACTCCGGCAAGAGGTGCATCCAGCTGCATGTGTCCCTGATAATTACTCCGGCAAGAGATGCATCCAGCTGTACGTGTCCCTGATAATTACAGTGGCAAGAGGTGCATCCACTGCAGGTGACCCTGATAATTACATCAGCCAGAGGTGCGTCCAGCTGCATGTGTCCCTGATAATTACTCTGGATAAGAGGTGCATCCAACTACAAGTATCGCTGATAATTACACTGGCAAGAGTTGCATCCAGCTGTATGTGTCCATGATAATTACACTGGCAAGAGGTACATCCAGCTCCACGTGTCCCTAATAATGAAAAACACAAGAGCTGCATCCATCTCCACGTGTCCCTGATAATTACTCTGGCAAGAGGTGCATCCAGCTGCACGTGTCCCTGATCATTACTATGGTAAGAGCTGCATCCAGCTGCAGGTGACCCTGATAATTACCCTGGCCAGAGGTGCATCCAGCTTCAAGTGAACCTTATAATTACAGCGGCAAGAGTTACATCCAACTGCAAGTGACCCTGATAATTACTCCGGCAAGAGGTGCATCCAGCTGCATGTGTCCCTGATAATTATTCCGGCAAGAGATGCATCCAGCTGTACGTGTCCCTGATAGTTACTCGGGCAAGAGGTGCATCCAGCTGCATGTGTCCCTGATAATTACTCCAGCAAGAGGTGCATCCTGCTGCACGTGTCCCTGATAATTACAAAGACAAGAGGTGCATCCAGCTGCACATGTCCCTGATAATTACTCCGGCAAGAGGTGAATCCAGCTGCACGTGTCCCTGATAATTATACCGGCAAGAGATTCATCCAGCTGCAAGTGACCCTGATAATTACACCAGCAAGAGGTGCATCCTGCTGCATGTGTCCCTGATATTTACAGTGGCAAGAGGTGCATCCAGCTGCAGGTGACCCTGATAATTACATCAGCCAGAGGTGCATCCAGCTGCATGTGTCCCTGATAATTACTCTGGCAATAGGTGCATCCAACTTCAAGTATTGCTGATAATTACATTGGCAAGAGTTGTATCCAGCTGTATATGTCCATGATAATTACACTGGCAAGAGGTGCATCCAGCTGCACGGGTCCCTGATAATTAATCTGGCTAGAGGTGCATCCAGCTGCAAGTGACCCTGATAATTACACCGGCCAGAGGTGCATCCAGCTGCATGTGTCCCTGATAATTAATCTGGCAATATTTGCATCCAGCTGAACTTGTCCCTGATAATTACTCCGGCAAGAGGTGCATCCAGCTGCACGTGTCCCTGATAATTACTCTGGCAAGAGGTGCATCCAGCTGCACGTGTCCCTGATCATTACTATGGTAAGAGGTGCATCCAGCTGCAGGTGACCCTGATAATTACACTGGCCAGAGGTGCATCCAGCTGCAAGTGAACCTTATAATTACAGCGGCAAGAGTTACATCCAGCTGCAAGTCACCCTGAGAATTACTCCGGCAAGAGGTGCATCCAGCTGCATGTGTCCCTGATAATTATTCCGGCAAGAGATGCATCCAGCTGCATGTATCCCTGATAATTACTCCGGCAAGAGTTGCATCCAGCTGCACATGTCCCTGATAATTACTCCGGCAAGAGGTGCATCCACCTGCATGTGTCCCTGATAATTACTCCGGCAAGAGGAGCATCCAGCTCCACGTGTCCCTGATAATTACTCCACCCTGATTATTACACTGGCCAGAGGAGCATCCAGCTGCATGTGTCCCTGATAATTACACTGGCAAGATTTGCATCCAGCTGAACGTGTCCCTGATAATTACTCTGGCAAGAGGTGCATCCAGCTGCAGGTGACCCTGATAATTACATCAGCCAGAGCTGCATCCAGCTGCAAGTGACCCTGATAATTACTACAGCAAGAGGTGCATCCAGCTGCACGTGTCCCTGATAATTACAAAGACAAGAGGTGTATACAGCTGCACATGTCCCTGATAATTACTCCGGCAAGAGGTGTATCCAGCTGCAAGTGACCCTGATAATTACACTGGCAAGAGGTGAATCCAGCTACACGTGTCCCAGATAATTACTCTGGCAAGAATTACATCCAGCTGCAAGTGACCCTGATAATTACACCGGTCAGAGATGCATCCAGCTGCATGTGTCCCTGATAATTAATCTGGCAAGATTTGCATCCAACTGAACGTTTCCCTGATAATTACTCCGGCAAGAGGTGGATCCAGCTGCACGTGTCCCTGATAATTACTCCGGCAAGAGGTGCATCCAGCTGCATGGGTCCGTGATAATTACTCTGGCAAGAGGTGCATCCAGCTGCAAGTGACCCTGATAATTACACCGGCCAGAGGTGCATCCAGCTGCATGTGTCGCTGATAATTAATCTGGCAATATTTGCATCCAGCTCAACGTGTCCCTGATAATTACTCCGGCAAGAGGTGCATCCATCTGCACGTGTCCCTGATAATTACTCTGGCAAGAGGTGCATCCAGCTGCACGTGTCCCTGATCATTACTATGGTAAGAGGTGCATCCAGCTGCAAGTGACCCTGATAATTACAGCGGTAAGAGTTACATCCAGCTGCAAGTGACCCTGAGAATTACTCCGGCAAGAGGTGCATCCAGCTACATGTGTCCCTGATAATTATTCCGGCAAGAGATGCATCCAGCTGCACATGTCCCTGATAATTACTCCGGCAAGAGGTGCATACAGCTACACGTGTCCCTAATAATTATTCCACCCTGATAATTACACCGGGCAGAGGTGCATCCAGCTGCATGTGTCCCTGATAATTACACTGGCAAGATTTGCATCCAGCTGCAGGTGACCCTGATAATTACATCAGCCAGAGGTGCATCCAGCTGCATGTGTCCTTGATAATTACTCTGGCAAGAGATGCATCCAACTTCAAGTATCGCTGATAATTACACTGCCAAGAGTTGTATCCAGCTGTATGTGTCCATGATAATTACACTGGCAAGAGGTGCATCCAGCTGCACGTATCCCTGATAAGTACTCTGGCAAGATGTGCATCGAGCTGCACGTGTCCCTGATAATTACTCCGGCAAGAGGTGCATCCAGCTGCAAGTGACACTGATAATTACACTGGCAAGAGGTGAATCCACCTACATGTGTCCCTGATAATTACACCGGCAAGAGGTTTATCCATCTGCAAGTGACCCTGATAATTACACCAGCAAGAGGTGCATCCATCTGCATGTGTCCCTGATAATTACTCCGGCAGAGGAGCTTCCACCTACACTTGTCCCTGATAATTACTCCACCCTGATAATTACACCGGCCAGAGGTGCATCCTGCTGCATGTGTCCTTGATAATTACACTGGCAAGAATTGCATCCAGCTGCACGTGTCCCTGATAATTACTCTGGTAAGAGGTGCATCCAGCTGCAAGTGAACATTATAATTACACCGGCCAGAGTTGCATCCAGCTGCACGTGTCCCTGATAATTACTCCAGCAAGAGGTGCATCTAGCTGCATGTGTCCCTGATAATTACACTGGCAAGAGGTGCATCCAGCTGCACGTGACCCTGATAATTACATCAGCCAGAGGTGCATCCAGTTGCATGTGTCCCTGATAATTACTCTGGATAAGAGGTGCATCCAACTTCAAGTATCGCTGATAATTACACTGGCAAGAGTTGCATGAAGCTGTATGTGTCCATGATAATTACACTGGCAAGAGGTGTATCCAGCTCCACGTGTCCCTGATAATTAAAAAGACAAGAGGTGCATCAATCTGCACGTGTTCCTGATAATTACTCTGGCAAGAGGTGCATCCAGCTGCACGTGTCCCTGATCATTACTATGGTAAGAGGTGCATCCAGCTGCAGGTGACCCTGATAATTACACTGGCCAGAGGTGCATCCAGCTTCAAGTGAACCTTATAATTACAGCGGCAAGAGTTACATCCAGCTGCAAGTGACCCTGATAATTACTCCGGCAAGAGGTGCATCCAGCTGCATGTGTCCCTGATAATTATTCCGGCAAGAGATGCATCCAGCTCTACGTGTCCCTGATAATTACAGTGGCAAGAGGTGCATCCAGCTCCACGTTTCCCTGATAATGACTCCGGCAAGAGGTGCATCCAGCTGCAAGTGTCCCTGATAATTACTCTGGCAAGAGGTGCATCCACTGCAGGTGATCCTGATAATTACACCAGACAGAGGTGCATCCAGCTGCAAGTGACCCTGATAATTACTCCGGCAAGAGGTGCATCCAGCTGCACGTGTCCCTGATAATTACAAAGACAAGAGGTGCATCCAGCTGCACATGTCCCTGATAATTACTCCGGCAAGAGGTGCATCCAGCTGCAGGTGACCCTGATAATTACATCAGCCAGAGGTTCGTCCAGCTGCATGTGTCCCTGATAATTACTCTGGATAAGAGGTGCATCAAACTACAAGTATCGCTGATAATTACACTGGCAAGAGTTGCATCCAGCTGTATGTGTCCATGATAATTACACTGGCAAGAGGTACATCCAGCTCCACGTGTCCCTGATAATGAAAAACACAAGAGCTGCATCCATCTCCACGTGTCCCTGATAATTATTCCGCAAGAGATGCATCCAGCTGCACGTGTCCCTGATCATTACTATGGTAAGAGGTGCATCCAGCTGCATGTGTCCCTGATAATTACTCCAGCAAGAGGTGCATCCAGCTGCACGTGTCCCTGATAATTACAAAGACAAGAGGTGCATCCAGCTGCACATGTCCCTGATCATTCCTCCGGCAAGAGGTGAATCCAGCTGCACGTGTCCCTGATAATTATACCGGCAAGAGGTTCATCCAGCTGCAAGTGACCCTGATAATTACACCAGCAAGAGGTGCATCCTGCTGCATGTGTCCCTGATATTTACAGTGGCAAGAGGTGCATCCAGCTGCAGGTGACCCTGATAATTACATCAGCCAGAGGTGCATCCAGCTGCATGTGTCCCTGATAATTACTCTGGCAATAGGTGCATCCAACTTCAAGTATTGCTGATAATTACATTGGCAAGAGTTGTATCCAGCTGTATGTGTCCATGATAATTACACTGGCAAGAGGTGCATCCAGCTGCACGTATCCCTGATAAGTACTCTGGCAAGAGGTGTATCCAGCTGCACGTGTCCCTGATAATTACTCCGGCAAGAGGAACATCCAGCTACACGTGTCCCAGATAATTACTCTGGCAAGAATTACATCCAGCTGCAAGTGACCCTGATAATTACACCGGCCAGAGGTGCATCCAGCTGCATGTGTCCCTGATAATTAATCTGGCAAGATTTGCATCCAGCTGAACGTGTCCCTGATAATTACTCCGGCAAGAGGTGGATCCAGCTGCACGTGTCCCTGATAATTACTCCGGCAAGAGGTGCATCCAGCTGCACGGGTCCCTGATAATTAATCTGGCAAGAGGTGCATCCAGCTGCAAGTGACCCTGATAATTACACCGGCCAGAGGTGCATCCAGCTGCAAGTGAACCTTATAATTACAGCGGCAAGAGTTACATCCAGCTGCAAGTCACCCTGAGAATTACTCCGGCAAAAGGTGCATCCAGCTGCATGTGTCCCTGATAATTATTCCGGCAAGAGATGCATCCAGCTGCATGTATCCCTGATAATTACTCCGGCAAGAGTTGCATTCAGCTGCACATGTCCCTGATAATTACTCCGGCAAGAGGTGCATCCACCTGCATGTGTCCCTGATAATTACTCCGGCAAGAGGAGCATCCAGCTCCACGTGTCCCTGATAATTACTCCACCCTGATAATTACACTGGCCAGAGGAGCATCCAGCTGCATGTGTCCCTGATAATTATTCCGGCAAGAGATGCATCCAGCTGCATGTATCCCTGATAATTACTCCGGCAAGAGTTGCATTCAGCTGCATGTGTCCCTGATAATTAATCTGGCAATATTTGCATCCAGCTGAACTTGTCCCTGATAATTACTCCGGCAAGAGGTGCATCCAGCTGCACGTGTCCCTGATAATTACTCTGGCAAGAGGTGCATCCAGCTGCACGTGTCCCTGATCATTACTATGGTAAGAGGTGCATCCAGCTGCAGGTGACCCTGATAATTACACTGGCCAGAGGTGCATCCAGCTGCAAGTGAACCTTATAATTACAGCGGCAAGAGTTACATCCAGCTGCAAGTCACCCTGAGAATTACTCCGGTAAGAGGTGCATCCAGCTGCATGTGTCCCTGATAATTATTCCGGCAAGAGATGCATCCAGCTGCATGTATCCCTGATAATTACTCCGGCAAGAGTTGCATCCAGCTGCACATGTCCCTGATAATTACTCCGGCAAGAGGTGCATCCACCTGCATGTGTCCCTGATAATTACTCCGGCAAGAGGAGCATCCAGCTCCACGTGTCCCTGATAATTACTCCACCCTGATTATTACACTGGCCAGAGGAGCATCCAGCTGCATGTGTCCCTGATAATTACACTGGCAAGATTTGCATCCAGCTGAACGTGTCCCTGATAATTACTCTGGCAAGAGGTGCATCCAGCTGCAGGTGACCCTGATAATTACATCAGCCAGAGCTGCATCCAGCTGCAAGTGACCCTGATAATTACTACAGCAAGAGGTGCATCCAGCTGCACGTGTCCCTGATAATTACAAAGACAAGAGGTGTATACAGCTGCACATGTCCCTGATAATTACTCCGGCAAGAGGTGTATCCAGCTGCAAGTGACCCTGATAATTACACTGGCAAGAGGTGAATCCAGCTACACGTGTCCCAGATAATTACTCTGGCAAGAATTACATCCAGCTGCAAGTGACCCTGATAATTACACCGGCCAGAGATGCATCCAGCTGCATGTGTCCCTGATAATTAATCTGGCAAGATTTGCATCCAACTGAACGTTTCCCTGATAATTACTCCGGCAAGAGGTGGATCCAGCTGCACGTGTCCCTGATAATTACTCCGGCAAGAGGTGCATCCAGCTGCATGGGTCCGTGATAATTACTCTGGCAAGAGGTGCATCCAGCTGCAAGTGACCCTGATAATTACACCGGCCAGAGGTGCATCCAGCTGCATGTGTCGCTGATAATTAATCTGGCAATATTTGCATCCAGCTCAACGTGTCCCTGATAATTACTCCGGCAAGAGGTGCATCCATCTGCACGTGTCCCTGATAATTACTCTGGCAAGAGGTGCATCCAGCTGCACGTGTCCCTGATCATTACTATGGTAAGAGGTGCATCCAGCTGCAAGTGACCCTGATAATTACAGCGGTAAGAGTTACATCCAGCTGCAAGTGACCCTGAGAATTACTCCGGCAAGAGGTGCATCCAGCTACATGTGTCCCTGATAATTATTCCGGCAAGAGATGCATCCAGCTGCACATGTCCCTGATAATTACTCCGGCAAGAGGTGCATACAGCTACACGTGTCCCTGATAATTATTCCACCCTGATAATTACACCGGGCAGAGGTGCATCCAGCTGCATGTGTCCCTGATAATTACACTGGCAAGATTTGCATCCAGCTGCAGGTGACCCTGATAATTACATCAGCCAGAGGTGCATCCAGCTGCATGTGTCCTTGATAATTACTCTGGCAAGAGATGCATCCAACTTCAAGTATCGCTGATAATTACACTGCCAAGAGTTGTATCCAGCTGTATGTGTCCATGATAATTACACTGGCAAGAGGTGCATCCAGCTGCACGTATCCCTGATAAGTACTCTGGCAAGATGTGCATCGAGCTGCACGTGTCCCTGATAATTACTCCGGCAAGAGGTGCATCCAGCTGCAAGTGTCCCTGATAATTACTCTGGCAAGAGATGCATCCAACTTCAAGTATCGCTGATAATTACACTGCCAAGAGTTGTATCCAGCTGCAAGTGTCCCTGATAATTACTCTGGTAAGAGGTGCATCCAGCTGCAAGTGAACATTATAATTACACCGGCCAGAGTAACATCCAGCTGCACGTGTCCCTGATAATTACTCCAGCAAGAGGTGCATCTAGCTGCATGTGTCCCTGATAATTACACTGGCAAGAGGTGCATCCAGCTGCACGTGACCCTGATAATTACATCAGCCAGAGGTGCATCCAGTTGCATGTGTCCCTGATAATTACTCTGGATAAGAGGTGCATCCAACTTCAAGTATCGCTGATAATTACACTGGCAAGAGTTGCATGAAGCTGTATGTGTCCATGATAATTACACTGGCAAGAGGTGTATCCAGCTCCACGTGTCCCTGATAATTAAAAAGACAAGAGGTGCATCAATCTGCACGTGTTCCTGATAATTACTCTGGCAAGAGGTGCATCCAGCTGCACGTGTCCCTGATCATTACTATGGTAAGAGGTGCATCCAGCTGCAGGTGACCCTGATAATTACACTGGCCAGAGGTGCATCCAGCTTCAAGTGAACCTTATAATTACAGCGGCAAGAGTTACATCCAGCTGCAAGTGACCCTGATAATTACTCCGGCAAGAGGTGCATCCAGCTGCATGTGTCCCTGATAATTATTCCGGCAAGAGATGCATCCAGCTCTACGTGTCCCTGATAATTACAGTGGCAAGAGGTGCATCCAGCTCCACGTTTCCCTGATAATGACTCCGGCAAGAGGTGCATCCAGCTGCAAGTGTCCCTGATAATTACTCTGGCAAGAGGTGCATCCACTGCAGGTGATCCTGATAATTACACCAGACAGAGGTGCATCCAGCTGCAAGTGACCCTGATAATTACTCCGGCAAGAGGTGCATCCAGCTGCACGTGTCCCTGATAATTACAAAGACAAGAGGTGCATCCAGCTGCACATGTCCCTGATAATTACTCCGGCAAGAGGTGCATCCAGCTGCAGGTGACCCTGATAATTACATCAGCCAGAGGTTCGTCCAGCTGCATGTGTCCCTGATAATTACTCTGGATAAGAGGTGCATCAAACTACAAGTATCGCTGATAATTACACTGGCAAGAGTTGCATCCAGCTGTATGTGTCCATGATAATTACACTGGCAAGAGGTACATCCAGCTCCACGTGTCCCTGATAATGAAAAACACAAGAGCTGCATCCATCTCCACGTGTCCCTGATAATTATTCCGGCAAGAGATGCATCCAGCTGCACGTGTCCCTGATCATTACTATGGTAAGAGGTGCATCCAGCTGCATGTGTCCCTGATAATTACTCCAGCAAGAGGTGCATCCAGCTGCACGTGTCCCTGATAATTACAAAGACAAGAGGTGCATCCAGCTGCACATGTCCCTGATCATTCCTCCGGCAAGAGGTGAATCCAGCTGCACGTGTCCCTGATAATTATACCGGCAAGAGGTTCATCCAGCTGCAAGTGACCCTGATAATTACACCAGCAAGAGGTGCATCCTGCTGCATGTGTCCCTGATATTTACAGTGGCAAGAGGTGCATCCAGCTGCAGGTGACCCTGATAATTACATCAGCCAGAGGTGCATCCAGCTGCATGTGTCCCTGATAATTACTCTGGCAATAGGTGCATCCAACTTCAAGTATTGCTGATAATTACATTGGCAAGAGTTGTATCCAGCTGTATGTGTCCATGATAATTACACTGGCAAGAGGTGCATCCAGCTGCACGTATCCCTGATAAGTACTCTGGCAAGAGGTGTATCCAGCTGCACGTGTCCCTGATAATTACTCCGGCAAGAGGAACATCCAGCTACACGTGTCCCAGATAATTACTCTGGCAAGAATTACATCCAGCTGCAAGTGACCCTGATAATTACACCGGCCAGAGGTGCATCCAGCTGCATGTGTCCCTGATAATTAATCTGGCAAGATTTGCATCCAGCTGAACGTGTCCCTGATAATTACTCCGGCAAGAGGTGGATCCAGCTGCACGTGTCCCTGATAATTACTCCGGCAAGAGGTGCATCCAGCTGCACGGGTCCCTGATAATTAATCTGGCAAGAGGTGCATCCAGCTGCAAGTGACCCTGATAATTACACCGGCCAGAGGTGCATCCAGCTGCAAGTGAACCTTATAATTACAGCGGCAAGAGTTACATCCAGCTGCAAGTCACCCTGAGAATTACTCCGGCAAAAGGTGCATCCAGCTGCATGTGTCCCTGATAATTATTCCGGCAAGAGATGCATCCAGCTGCATGTATCCCTGATAATTACTCCGGCAAGAGTTGCATTCAGCTGCACATGTCCCTGATAATTACTCCGGCAAGAGGTGCATCCACCTGCATGTGTCCCTGATAATTACTCCGGCAAGAGGAGCATCCAGCTCCACGTGTCCCTGATAATTACTCCACCCTGATAATTACACTGGCCAGAGGAGCATCCAGCTGCATGTGTCCCTGATAATTACACTGGCAAGATTTGCATCCAGCTGAACGTGTCCCTGATAATTACTCTGGCAAGAGGTGCATCCAGCTGCAGGTGACCCTGATAATTACATCAGCCAGAGCTGCATCCAGCTGCAAGTGACCCTGATAATTACTATGGCAAGAGGTGCATCCAGCTGCACGTGTCCCTGATAATTACAAAGACAAGAGGTGTATACAGCTGCACATGTCCCTGATAATTACTCCGGCAAGAGGTGCATCCAGCTGCAAGTGACCCTGATAATTACACTGGCAAGAGGTGAATCCAGCTACACGTGTCCCAGATAATTACTCTGCCAAGAATTACATCCAGCTGCAAGTGACCCTGATAATTACACCGGCCAGAGATGCATCCAGCTGCATGTGTCCCTGATAATTAATCTGGCAAGATTTGCATCCAGCTGAACGTTTCCCTGATAATTACTCCGGCAAGAGGTGGATCCAGCTGCACGTGTCCCTGATAATTACTCCGGCAAGAGGTGCATCCAGCTGCATGGGTCCGTGATAATTACTCTGACAAGAGGTGCATCCAGCTGCAAGTGACCCTGATAATTGCACCGGCCAGAGGTGCATCCAGCTGCATGTGTCACTGATAATTAATCTGGCAATATTTGCATCCAGCTGAACGTGTCCCTGATAATTACTCCGGCAAGAGGTGCATCCATCTGCACGTGTCCCTGATAATTACTCTGGCAAGAGGTGCATCCAGCTGCACGTGTCCCTGATCATTACTATGGTAAGAGGTGCATCCAGCTGCAGGTGACCCTGATAATTACAGCGGCAAGAGTTACATCCAGCTGCAAGTGACCCTGAGAATTACTCCGGCAAGAGGTGCATCCAGCTACATGTGTCCCTGATAATTATTCCGGCAAGAGATGCATCCAGCTGCACATGTCCCTGATAATTACTCCGGCAAGAGGTGCATACAGCTACACGTGTCCCTGATAATTATTCCACCCTGATAATTACACCGGGCAGAGGTGCATCCAGCTGCATGTGTCCCTGATAATTACACTGGCAAGATTTGCATCCAGCTGCAGGTGACCCTGATAATTACATCATCCAGAGGTGCATCCAGCTGCATGTGTCCCTGATAATTACTCTGGCAAGAGATGCATCCAACTTCAAGTATCGCTGATAATTACACTGGCAAGAGTTGTATCCAGCTGTATGTGTCCATGATAATTACACTGGCAAGAGGTGCATCCAGCTGCACGTATCCCTGATAAGTACTCTGGCAAGAGGTGCATCGAGCTGCACGTGTCCCTGATAATTACTCCGGCAAGAGGTGCATCCAGCTGCAAGTGACACTGATAATTACACTGGCAAGAGGTGAATCCACCTACATGTGTCCCTGATAATTACACCGGCAAGAGGTTTATCCAGCTGCAAGTGACCCTGATAATTACACCAGCAAGAGGTGCATCCAGCTGCATGTGTCCCTGATAATTACTCCGGCAAGAGGAGCTTCCACCTACACTTGTCCCTGATAATTACTCCACCCTGATAATTACACCGGCCAGAGGTGCATCCAGCCGCATGTGTCCTTGATAATTACACTGGCAAGAATTGCATCCAGCTGCACGTGTCCCTGATAATGACTCCGGCAAGAGGTGCATCCAGCTGCAAGTGTCCCTGATAATTACTCTGGTAAGAGGTGCATCCAGCTGCAAGTGAACATTATAATTACACCGGCCAGAGTTGCATCCAGTTGCACGTGTCCCTGATAATTACTCCGGCAAGAGGTGCATCTAGCTGCATGTGTCCCTGATAATTACACTGGCAAGAGGTGCATCCAGCTGCACGTGACCCTGATAATTACATCAGCCAGAGGTGCATCCAGTTGCATTTGTCCCTGATAATTACTCTGGATAAGAGGTGCATCCAACTTCAAGTATCGCTGATAATTACACTGGCAAGAGTTGCATGAAGCTCTATGTGTCCATGATAATTACACTGGCAAGAGGTGCATCCAGCTCCACGTGTCCCTGATAATTAAAAAGACAAGAGGTGCATCAATCTGCACGTGTTCCTGATAATTACTCTGGCAAGAGGTGCATCCAGCTGCACGTGTCCCTGATCATTACTATGGTAAGAGGTGCATCCAGCTGCAGGTGACCCTGATAATTACACTGGCCAGAGGTGCATCCAGCTGCAAGTGAACCTTATAATTACAGCGGCAAGAGTTACATCCAGCTGCAAGTGACCCTGATAATTACTCCGGCAAGAGGTGCATCCAGCTGCATGTGTCCCTGATAATTATTCCGGCAAGAGATGCATCCAGCTGTACGTGTCCCTGATAATTACAGTGGCAAGAGGTGCATCCAGCTCCACGTTTCCCTGATAATGACTCCGGCAAGAGGTGCATCCAGCTGCAAGTGTCCCTGATAATTACTCTGGCAAGAGATGCATCCACTGCAGGTGATCCTGATAATTACACCAGACAGAGGTGCATCCAGCTGCAAGTGACCCTGATAATTACTCCGGCAAGAGGTGCATCCAGCTGCACGTGTCCCTGATAATTACAAAGACAAGAGGTGCATCCAGCTGCACATGTCCCTGATAATTACTCCGGCAAGAGGTACATCCAGCTGCAGGTGACTCTGATAATTACATCAGCCAGAGGTTCGTCCAGCTGCATGTGTCCCTGATAATTACTCTGGATAAGAGGTGCATTAAACTACAAGTATCGCTGATAATTACACTGGCAAGAGTTGCATCCAGCTGTATGTGTCCATGATAATTACACTGGCAAGAGGTACATCCAGCTCCACGTGTCCCTGATAATTAAAAAGACAAGAGCTGCATCCATCTCCACGTGTCCCTGATAATTACTCTGGAAAGAGGTGCATCCAGCTGCACGTGTCCCTGATCATTACTATGGTAAGAGGTGCATCCAGCTGCAGGTGACCCTGATCATTACCCTGGCCAGAGGTGCATCCAGCTTCAAGTGAACCTTATAATTACAGCGGCAAGAGTTACATCCAGCTGCAAGTGACCCTGATAATTACTCCGTCAAGAGGTGCATCCAGCTGCATGTGTCCCTGATAATTATTCCGGCAAGAGATGCATCCAGCTGTACGTGTCCCTGATAATTACTCGGCAAGAGGTGCATCCAGCTGCATGTGTCCCTGATAATTACTCCGGCAAGAGGAGCATCCAGCTACACGTGTCCCTGATAATTACTCCACCCTGATAATTACACCGGCCAGAGGTGCATCCAGCTACATGTGTCCCTGATAATTACACTGGCAAGATTTGCATCCAGCTGAACGTGTCCCTGATAATTACTCCGGCAAGAGGTGCATCCAGCTGCAAGTGTCCCTGATAATTACTCTGGCAAGAGGTGCATCCAGCTGCAGGTGATCCTGATAATTACACCAGACAGAGGTGCATCCAGCTGCAAGTGACCCTGATAATTACTCCTGCAAGAGGTGCATCCAGCTGCACGTGTCCCTGATAATTACAAAGACACGAGGTGCGTCCAGCTGCACATGTCCCTGATAATTACTCCGGCAAGAGGTGCATCCAGCTGCAAGTGACCCTGATAATTACACTGGCAAGAGGTGAATCCAGCTGCACGAGTCCCTGATAATTATACCGGCAAGAGGTTCATCCAGCTGCAGGTGACCCTGATAATTACATCAGCCAGAGGTGCATCCAGCTGCATGTGTCCCTGATAATTACTCTGGCAAGAGGTGCATCCAAATTCAAGTATTGCTGATAATTGCATTGGCAAGAGTTGTATCCAGCTGTATGTGTCCATGATAATTACACTGGCAAGAGGTGCATCCAGCTGCACGTATCCCAGATAAGTACTCTGGCAAAAGGTGTATCCACTGCACGTATCCCTGATAATTACTCCGGCAAGAGGAACATCCAGCTACATGTGTCGCAGATAATTACACTGGCAAGAATTACATCCAGCTGCAAGTGACCCTGATAGTTACACCGGCCAGAGGTGCATCCAGCTGCATGTGTCCCTGATAATTAATCTGGCAAGATTTGCATCCAGCTGAACGTGTCCCTGATAATTACTCTGGCAAGAGGTGCATCCAGCTGCACGTGTCCCTGATAATTACTCTGGCAAGAGGTGCATCCAGCTGCAAGTGACCCTGATAATTACACCGGCCAGAGGTGCATCCAGCTGCATGTGTCCCTGATAATTACTCTGGCAAGAGGTGCATCCAGCTGCAGGTGACCCTGATAATTACATCAGCCAGAGGTGCATCCAGCTGCATGTGTCCCTGATAATTACTCTTGATAAGAGGTGCATCCAACTTCAAGTATCGCTGATAATTACACTGGCAAGAGTTGCATGAATCTGTATGTGTCCATGATAATTACACTGGCAAGAGGTGCATCCAGCTGCAAGTGACCCTGATAATTACTCCGGCAAGAGGTGCATCCAGCTGCACGTGTCCCTGATAATTACAAAGACAAGAGGTGCATCCAGCTGCACATGTCCCTGATAATTACTCCGGCAAGAGGTGCATCCAGCTGCAAGTGACCCTGATAATTACACTGGCAAGAGGTGAATCCAGCTGCACGTGTCCCTGATAATTATACCGGCAAGAGGTTCATCCAGCTGCAAGTGACCCTGATAATTACACCAGCAAGAGGTGCATCCAGCTGCATGTGTCCCTGATAATTACAGTGGCAAGAGGTGCATCCAGCTGCAGGTGACCCTGATAATTACATCAGCCAGAGCTGCATCCAGCTGCAAGTGACCCTGATAATTACTCCGGCAAGAGGCGCATCCAGCTGCACGTGTCCCTGATAATGACTCCGGCAAAAGGTGCATCCAGCTGCAAGTGTCCCTGATAATTACTCTGGTAAGAGGTGCATCCAGCTGCAAGTGAACATTATAATTACACCGGCCAGAGTTGCATCCAGCTGCACGTGTCCCTGATAATTACTCCGGCAAGAGGTGCATCTAGCTGCATGTGTCCCTGATAATTACACTGGCAAGAGGTGCATCCAGCTGCACGTGACCCTGATAATTACATCAGCCAGAGGTGCATCCAGTTGCATGTGTCCCTGATAATTACTCTGGATAAGAGGTGCATCCAACTTCAAGTATCGCTGATAATTACACTGGCAAGAGTTGCATGAAGCTGTATGTGTCCATGATAATTACACTGGCAAGAGGTGCATCCAGCTCCACGTGTCCCTGATAATTAAAAAGTCAAGAGGTGCATCAATCTGCACGTGTTCCTGATAATTACTCTGGCAAGAGGTGCATCCAGCTGCACGTGTCCCTGATCATTACTATGTTAAGAGGTGCATCCAGCTGCAGGTGACCCTGATAACTACACTGGCCAGAGGTGCATCCAGCTGCAAGTGAACCTTATAATTACAGCGGCAAGAGTTACATCCAGCTGCAAGTGACCCTGATAATTACTCCGGCAAGAGGTGCATCCAGCTGCATGTGTCCCTGATAATTATTCCGGCAAGAGATGCATCCAGCTGTACGTGTCCCTGATAATTACAGTGGCAAGAGGTGCATCCAGCTCCACGTGTCCCTGATAATGACTCCGGCAAGAGGTGCATCCAGCTGCAAGTGTCCCTGATAATTACTCTGGCAAGAGGTGCATCCACTGCAGGTGACCCTGATAATTACATCAGCCAGAGGTGCGTCCAGCTGCATGTGTCCCTGATAATTACTCTGGATAAGATGTGCATCAAACTACAAGTATCGCTGATAATTACACTGGCAAGAGTTGCATCCAGCTGTATGTGTCCATGATAATTACACTGGCAAGAGGTACATCCAGGTCCACGTTTCCCTGATAATTAAAAAGACAAGAGCTGCATCCATCTCCACGTGTCCCTGATAATTACTCTGGCAAGAGGTGCATCCAGCTGCACGTGTCCCTGATCATTACTATGGTAAGAGGTGCATCCAGCTGCAGGTGACCCTGATCATTACCCTGGCCAGAGGTGCATCCAGCTTCAAGTGAACCTTATAATTACAGCGGCAAGAGTTACATCCAGCTGCAAGTGACCCTGATAATTACTCCGTCAAGAGGTGCATCCAGCTGCATGTGTCCCTGATAATTATTCCGGCAAGAGATGCATCCAGCTGTACGTGTCCCTGATAATTACTCGGCAAGAGGTGCATCCAGCTGCATGTGTCCCTGATAATTACTCCGGCAAGAGGAGCATCCAGCTACACGTGTCCCTGATAATTACTCCACCCTGATAATTACACCGGCCAGAGGTGCATCCAGCTACATGTGTCCCTGATAATTACACTGGCAAGATTTGCATCCAGCTGAACGTGTCCCTGATAATTACTCCGGCAAGAGGTGCATCCAGCTGCAAGTGTCCCTGATAATTACTCTGGCAAGAGGTGCATCCAGCTGCAGGTGATCCTGATAATTACACCAGACAGAGGTGCATCCAGCTGCAAGTGACCCTGATAATTACTCCGGCAAGAGGTGCATCCAGCTGCAAGTGAACCTTATAATTACAGCGGCAAGAGTTACATCCAGCTGCAAGTGACCCTGATAATTACTCCGGCAAGAGGTGCATCCAGCTGCATGTGTCCCTGATAATTATTCCGGCAAGAGATGCATCCAGCTGTACGTGTCCCTGATAATTACAGTGGCAAGAGGTGCATCCAGCTCCACGTGTCCCTGATAATGACTCCGGCAAGAGGTGCATCCAGCTGCAAGTGTCCCTGATAATTACTCTGGCAAGAGGTGCATCCACTGCAGGTGACCCTGATAATTACATCAGCCAGAGGTGCGTCCAGCTGCATGTGTCCCTGATAATTACTCTGGATAAGATGTGCATCAAACTACAAGTATCGCTGATAATTACACTGGCAAGAGTTGCATCCAGCTGTATGTGTCCATGATAATTACACTGGCAAGAGGTACATCCAGCTCCACGTGTCCCTGATAATTAAAAAGACAAGAGCTGCATCCATCTCCACGTGTCCCTGGTAATTACTCTGGCAAGAGGTGCATCCAGCTGCACGTGTCCCTGATCATTACTATGGTAAGAGGTGCATCCAGCTGCAGGTGACCCTGATAATTACCCTGGCCAGAGGTGCATCCAGCTTCAAGTGAACCTTATAATTACAGCGGCAAGAGTTACATCCAGCTGCAAGTGACCCTGATAATTACTCCGGCAAGAGGTGCATCCAGCTGCATGTGTCCCTGATAATTATTCCGGCAAGAGATGCATCCAGCTGTACGTGTCCCTGATAATTACTCGGCAAGAGGTGCATCCAGCTGCATGTGTCCCTGATAATTACTCCGGCAAGAGGAGCATCCAGCTACACGTGTCCCTGATAATTACTCCACCATGATAATTACACCGGCCAGAGGTGCATCCAGCTACATGTGTCCCTGATAATTACACTGGCAAGATTTGCATCCAGCTGAACGTGTCCCTGATAATTACTCCGGCAAGAGGTGCATCCAGCTGCAAGTGTCCCTGATAATTACTCTGGCAAGAGGTGCATCCAGCTGCAGTTGATCCTGATAATTACACCAGACAGAGGTGCATCCAGATGCAAGTGACCCTGATAATTACTCCGGCAAGAGGTGCATCCAGCTGCACGTGTCCCTGATAATTACAAAGACAAGAGGTGCATCCAGCTGCACATGTCCCTGATAATTACTCCGGCAAGAGGTGCATCCAGCTGCAAGTGACCCTGATAATTACACTGGCAAGAGGTGAATCCAGCTGCACGTGTCCCTGATAATTATACTGGCAAGAGGTTCATCCAGCTGCAAGTGACCCTGACAATTACACCAGCAAAAGGTGCATCCAGCTGCATGTGTCCCTGATAATTACAGTGGCAAGAGGTGCATCCAGCTGCAGGTGACCCTGATAATTACATCAGCCAGAGGTGCATCCAGCTGCATGTGTCCCTGATAATTACTCTGGCAAGAGGTGCATCCAAGTTCAAGTATTGCTGATAATTGCATTGGCAAGAGTTGTATCCAGCTGTATGTGTCCATGATAATTACACTGGCAAGAGGTGCATCCAGCTGCACGTATCCCTGATAAGTACTCTGGCAAAAGATGTATCCAGCTGCACGTATCCCTGATAATTACTCCGGCAAGAGGAACATCCAGCTATACATGTCGCAGATAATTACACTGGCAAGAATTACATCCAGCTGCAAGTGACCCTGATAATTACACTGGCCAGAGGTGCATCCAGCTGCATGTGTCCCTGATAATTAATCTGGCAAGATTTGCATCCAGCTGAACGTGTCCCTGATAATTACTCTGGCAAGAGGTGCATCCAGCTGCACGGGTCCCTGATAATTACTCTGGCAAGAGGTGCATCCAGCTGCAAGTGACCCTGATAATTACACTGGCAAGAGGTGAATCCAACTACACGTGTCCCAGATAATTACACCGGCAAGAGGTTTATCCAGCTGCAAGTGACCCTGATAATTACACCAGCAAGAGGTGCATCCAGCTGCATGTGTCCCTGATAATTACTCCGGCAAGAGGAGCATCCACCTACACTTGTCCCTGATAATTACTCCACCCTGATAATTACAGCGGCCAGAGGTGTATCCAGCTGCATGTGTCCTTGATAATTACACTGGCAAGATTTGCATCCAGCTGCACGTCTCCCTGATAATGACTCCGGCAAGAGGTGCATCCAGCTGCAAGTGAACATTATAATTACACCGGCCAGAGTTGCATCCAGCTGCACGTGTCCCTGATAATTACTCCGGCAAGAGGTGCATCTAGCTGCATGTGTCCCTGATAATTACACTGGCAAGAGGTGCATCCAGCTGCAGGTGACCCTGATAATTACATCAGCCAGAGGTGCATCCAGTTGCATGTGTCCCTGAAAATTACTCTGGATAAGAGGTGCATCCAACTTCAAGTATCGCTGATAATTACACTGGCAAGTGTTGCATGAAGCTGTATGTGTCCATGATAATTACACTGGCAAGAGGTGCATCCAGCTCCACGTGTCCCTGGTAATTAAAAATACAAGAGGTGCATCAATCTGCACGTGTTCCTGATAATTACTTGGTAAGAGGTGCATCCAGCTGCACGTGTCCCTGATCATTACTATGGTAAAAGGTGCATCCAGCTGCAGGTGACCCTGATAATTACACTGGCCAGAGGTGCATCCAGCTGCAAGTGAACCTTATAATTAGAGCGGCAAGAGTTACATCCAGCTGCAAGTGACCCTGATAATTACAAAGACAAGAGGTGCATCCAGCTGCATGTGTCCCTGATAATTATTCCGGCAAGAGATGCATCCAGCTGTACGTGTCCCTGATAATTACAGTGGCAAGAGGTGCATCCAGCTCGACGTGTCCCTGATAATGACTCCGGAAAGAGGTGCATCCAGCTGCAAGTGTCCCTGATAATTACTCTGGCAAGAGGTGCATCCACTGCAGGTGACCCTGATAATTACATCAGCCAGAGGTGCGTACAGCTGCATGTGTCCCTGATAATTACTCTGGATAAGAGGTGCATCCAACTACAAGTATCGCTGATAATTACACTGGCAAGAGTTGCATGAAGCTGTATGTGTCCATGATAATTACACTGGCAAGAGGTGTATCCAGCTCCACGTGTCCCTGATAATTAAAAAGACAAGAGGTGCATCAATCTGCACGTGTTCCTGATAATTACTCTGGCAAGAGGTGCATCCAGCTGCACGTGTCCCTGATCATTACTATGGTAAGAGGTGCATCCAGCTGCAGGTGACCCTGATAATTACACTGGCCAGAGGTGCATCCAGCTTCAAGTGAACCTTATAATTACAGCGGCAAGAGTTACATCCAGCTGCAAGTGACCCTGATAATTACTCCGGCAAGAGGTGCATCCAGCTGCATGTGTCCCTGATAATTATTCCGGCAAGAGATGCATCCAGCTCTACGTGTCCCTGATAATTACAGTGGCAAGAGGTGCATCCAGCTCCACGTTTCCCTGATAATGACTCCGGCAAGAGGTGCATCCAGCTGCAAGTGTCCCTGATAATTACTCTGGCAAGAGGTGCATCCACTGCAGGTGATCCTGATAATTACACCAGACAGAGGTGCATCCAGCTGCAAGTGACCCTGATAATTACTCCGGCAAGAGGTGCATCCAGCTGCACGTGTCCCTGATAATTACAAAGACAAGAGGTGCATCCAGCTGCACATGTCCCTGATAATTACTCCGGCAAGAGGTGCATCCAGCTGCAGGTGACCCTGATAATTACATCAGCCAGAGGTTCGTCCAGCTGCATGTGTCCCTGATAATTACTCTGGATAAGAGGTGCATCAAACTACAAGTATCGCTGATAATTACACTGGCAAGAGTTGCATCCAGCTGTATGTGTCCATGATAATTACACTGGCAAGAGGTACATCCAGCTCCACGTGTCCCTGATAATGAAAAACACAAGAGCTGCATCCATCTCCACGTGTCCCTGATAATTATTCCGGCAAGAGATGCATCCAGCTGCACGTGTCCCTGATCATTACTATGGTAAGAGGTGCATCCAGCTGCATGTGTCCCTGATAATTACTCCAGCAAGAGGTGCATCCAGCTGCACGTGTCCCTGATAATTACAAAGACAAGAGGTGCATCCAGCTGCACATGTCCCTGATCATTCCTCCGGCAAGAGGTGAATCCAGCTGCACGTGTCCCTGATAATTATACCGGCAAGAGGTTCATCCAGCTGCAAGTGACCCTGATAATTACACCAGCAAGAGGTGCATCCTGCTGCATGTGTCCCTGATATTTACAGTGGCAAGAGGTGCATCCAGCTGCAGGTGACCCTGATAATTACATCAGCCAGAGGTGCATCCAGCTGCATGTGTCCCTGATAATTACTCTGGCAATAGGTGCATCCAACTTCAAGTATTGCTGATAATTACATTGGCAAGAGTTGTATCCAGCTGTATGTGTCCATGATAATTACACTGGCAAGAGGTGCATCCAGCTGCACGTATCCCTGATAAGTACTCTGGCAAGAGGTGTATCCAGCTGCACGTGTCCCTGATAATTACTCCGGCAAGAGGAACATCCAGCTACACGTGTCCCAGATAATTACTCTGGCAAGAATTACATCCAGCTGCAAGTGACCCTGATAATTACACCGGCCAGAGGTGCATCCAGCTGCATGTGTCCCTGATAATTAATCTGGCAAGATTTGCATCCAGCTGAACGTGTCCCTGATAATTACTCCGGCAAGAGGTGGATCCAGCTGCACGTGTCCCTGATAATTACTCCGGCAAGAGGTGCATCCAGCTGCACGGGTCCCTGATAATTAATCTGGCAAGAGGTGCATCCAGCTGCAAGTGACCCTGATAATTACACCGGCCAGAGGTGCATCCAGCTGCAAGTGAACCTTATAATTACAGCGGCAAGAGTTACATCCAGCTGCAAGTCACCCTGAGAATTACTCCGGCAAAAGGTGCATCCAGCTGCATGTGTCCCTGATAATTATTCCGGCAAGAGATGCATCCAGCTGCATGTATCCCTGATAATTACTCCGGCAAGAGTTGCATTCAGCTGCACATGTCCCTGATAATTACTCCGGCAAGAGGTGCATCCACCTGCATGTGTCCCTGATAATTACTCCGGCAAGAGGAGCATCCAGCTCCACGTGTCCCTCATAATTACTCCACCCTGATAATTACACTGGCCAGAGGAGCATCCAGCTGCATGTGTCCCTGATAATTACACTGGCAAGATTTGCATCCAGCTGAACGTGTCCCTGATAATTACTCTGGCAAGAGGTGCATCCAGCTGCAGGTGACCCTGATAATTACATCAGCCAGAGCTGCATCCAGCTGCAAGTGACCCTGATAATTACTATGGCAAGAGGTGCATCCAGCTGCACGTGTCCCTGATAATTACAAAGACAAGAGGTGTATACAGCTGCACATGTCCCTGATAATTACTCCGGCAAGAGGTGTATCCAGCTGCAAGTGACCCTGATAATTACACTGGCAAGAGGTAAATCCAGCTACACGTGTCCCAGATAATTACTCTGGCAAGAATTACATCCAGCTGCAAGCGACCCTGATAATTACACCGGCCAGAGATGCATCCAGCTGCATGTGTCCCTGATAATTAATCTGGCAAGATTTGCATCCAGCTGAACGTTTCCCTGATAATTACTCCGGCAAGAGGTGGATCCAGCTGCACGTGTCCCTGATAATTACTCCGGCAAGAGGTGCATCCAGCTGCATGGGTCCGTGATAATTACTCTGACAAGAGGTGCATCCAGCTGCAAGTGACCCTGATAATTGCACCGGCCAGAGGTGCATCCAGCTGCATGTGTCACTGATAATTAATCTGGCAATATTTGCATCCAGCTGAACGTGTCCCTGATAATTACTCCGGCAAGAGGTGCATCCATCTGCACGTGTCCCTGATAATTACTCTGGCAAGAGGTGCATCCAGCTGCACGTGTCCCTGATCATTACTATGGTAAGAGGTGCATCCAGCTGCAGGTGACCCTGATAATTACAGCGGCAAGAGTTACATCCAGCTGCAAGTGACCCTGAGAATTACTCCGTCAAGAGGTGCATCCAGCTACATGTGTCCCTGATAATTACACTGGCAAGATTTGCATCCAGCTGAACGTGTCCCTGATAATTACTCCGGCAAGAGGTGCATCCAGCTGCAAGTGTCCCTGATAATTACTCTGGCAAGAGGTGCATCCAGCTGCAGGTGATCCTGATAATTACACCAGACAGAGGTGCATCCAGCTGCAAGTGACCCTGATAATTACTCCTGCAAGAGGTGCATCCAGCTGCACGTGTCCCTGATAATTACAAAGACACGAGGTGCGTCCAGCTGCACATGTCCCTGATAATTACTCCGGCAAGAGGTGCATCCAGCTGCAAGTGACCCTGATAATTACACTGGCAAGAGGTGAATCCAGCTGCACGAGTCCCTGATAATTATACCGGCAAGAGGTTCATCCAGCTGCAGGTGACCCTGATAATTACATCAGCCAGAGGTGCATCCAGCTGCATGTGTCCCTGATAATTACTCCGGCAAGAGGTGCATCCAGCTGCAGGTGACCCTGATAATTACATCAGCCAGAGGTGCATCCAGCTGCACATGTCCCTGATAATTACTCCGGCAAGAGGTGCATCCAGCTGCAAGTGACCCTGATAATTACACTGGCAAGAGGTGAATCCAGCTGCACGAGTCCCTGATAATTATACCGGCAAGAGGTTCATCCAGCTGCAGGTGACCCTGATAATTACATCAGCCAGAGGTGCATCCAGCTGCATGTGTCCCTGATAATTACTCTGGCAAGAGGTGCATCCAAATTCAAGTATTGCTGATAATTGCATTGGCAAGAGTTGTATCCAGCTGTATGTGTCCATGATAATTACACTGGCAAGAGGTGCATCCAGCTGCACGTATCCCAGATAAGTACTCTGGCAAAAGGTGTATCCACTGCACGTATCCCTGATAATTACTCCGGCAAGAGGAACATCCAGCTACATGTGTCGCAGATAATTACACTGGCAAGAATTACATCCAGCTGCAAGTGACCCTGATAGTTACACCGGCCAGAGGTGCATCCAGCTGCATGTGTCCCTGATAATTAATCTGGCAAGATTTGCATCCAGCTGAACGTGTCCCTGATAATTACTCTGGCAAGAGGTGCATCCAGCTGCACGTGTCCCTGATAATTACTCTGGCAAGAGGTGCATCCAGCTGCAAGTGACCCTGATAATTACACCGGCCAGAGGTGCATCCAGCTGCATGTGTCCCTGATAATTACTCTGGCAAGAGGTGCATCCAGCTGCAGGTGACCCTGATAATTACATCAGCCAGAGGTGCATCCAGCTGCATGTGTCCCTGATAATTACTCTTGATAAGAGGTGCATCCAACTTCAAGTATCGCTGATAATTACACTGGCAAGAGTTGCATGAATCTGTATGTGTCCATGATAATTACACTGGCAAGAGGTGCATCCAGCTGCAAGTGACCCTGATAATTACTCCGGCAAGAGGTGCATCCAGCTGCACGTGTCCCTGATAATTACAAAGACAAGAGGTGCATCCAGCTGCACATGTCCCTGATAATTACTCCGGCAAGAGGTGCATCCAGCTGCAAGTGACCCTGATAATTACACTGGCAAGAGGTGAATCCAGCTGCACGTGTCCCTGATAATTATACCGGCAAGAGGTTCATCCAGCTGCAAGTGACCCTGATAATTACACCAGCAAGAGGTGCATCCAGCTGCATGTGTCCCTGATAATTACAGTGGCAAGAGGTGCATCCAGCTGCAGGTGACCCTGATAATTACATCAGCCAGAGCTGCATCCAGCTGCAAGTGACCCTGATAATTACTCCAGCAAGAGGTGCATCCAGCTGCACGTGTCCCTGATAATGACTCCGGCAAAAGGTGCATCCAGCTGCAAGTGTCCCTGATAATTACTCTGGTAAGAGGTGCATCCAGCTGCAAGTGAACATTATAATTACACCGGCCAGAGTTGCATCCAGCTGCACGTGTCCCTGATAATTACTCCGGCAAGAGGTGCATCTAGCTGCATGTGTCCCTGATAATTACACTGGCAAGGGGTGCATCCAGCTGCACGTGACCCTGATAATTACATCAGCCAGAGGTGCATCCAGTTGCATGTGTCCCTGATAATTACTCTGGATAAGAGGTGCATCCAACTTCAAGTATCGCTGATAATTACACTGGCAAGAGTTGCATGAAGCTGTATGTGTCCATGATAATTACACTGGCAAGAGGTGCATCCAGCTCCACGTGTCCCTGATAATTAAAAAGTCAAGAGGTGCATCAATCTGCACGTGTTCCTGATAATTACTCTGGCAAGAGGTGCATCCAGCTGCACGTGTCCCTGATCATTACTATGGTAAGAGGTGCATCCAGCTGCAGGTGACCCTGATCATTACCCTGGCCAGAGGTGCATCCAGCTTCAAGTGAACCTTATAATTACAGCGGCAAGAGTTACATCCAGCTGCAAGTGACCCTGATAATTACTCCGTCAAGAGGTGCATCCAGCTGCATGTGTCCCTGATAATTATTCCGGCAAGAGATGCATCCAGCTGTACGTGTCCCTGATAATTACTCGGCAAGAGGTGCATCCAGCTGCATGTGTCCCTGATAATTACTCCGGCAAGAGGAGCATCCAGCTACACGTGTCCCTGATAATTACTCCACCCTGATAATTACACCGGCCAGAGGTGCATCCAGCTACATGTGTCCCTGATAATTACACTGGCAAGATTTGCATCCAGCTGAACGTGTCCCTGATAATTACTCCGGCAAGAGGTGCATCCAGCTGCAAGTGTCCCTGATAATTACTCTGGCAAGAGGTGCATCCAGCTGCAGGTGATCCTGATAATTACACCAGACAGAGGTGCATCCAGCTGCAAGTGACCCTGATAATTACTCCGGCAAGAGGTGCATCCAGCTGCAAGTGAACCTTATAATTACAGCGGCAAGAGTTACATCCAGCTGCAAGTGACCCTGATAATTACTCCGGCAAGAGGTGCATCCAGCTGCATGTGTCCCTGATAATTATTCCGGCAAGAGATGCATCCAGCTGTACGTGTCCCTGATAATTACAGTGGCAAGAGGTGCATCCAGCTCCACGTGTCCCTGATAATGACTCCGGCAAGAGGTGCATCCAGCTGCATGTGTCCCTGATAATTACACTGGCAAGATTTGCATCCAGCTGAACGTGTCCCTGATAATTACTCCGGCAAGAGGTGCATCCAGCTGCAAGTGTCCCTGATAATTACTCTGGCAAGAGGTGCATCCAGCTGCAGGTGATCCTGATAATTACACCAGACAGAGGTGCATCCAGCTGCAAGTGACCCTGATAATTACTCCTGCAAGAGGTGCATCCAGCTGCACGTGTCCCTGATAATTACAAAGACACGAGGTGCGTCCAGCTGCACATGTCCCTGATAATTACTCCGGCAAGAGGTGCATCCAGCTGCAAGTGACCCTGATAATTACACTGGCAAGAGGTGAATCCAGCTGCACGAGTCCCTGATAATTATACCGGCAAGAGGTTCATCCAGCTGCAGGTGACCCTGATAATTACATCAGCCAGAGGTGCATCCAGCTGCATGTGTCCCTGATAATTACTCCGGCAAGAGGTGCATCCAGCTGCAGGTGACCCTGATAATTACATCAGCCAGAGGTGCATCCAGCTGCACATGTCCCTGATAATTACTCCGGCAAGAGGTGCATCCAGCTGCAAGTGACCCTGATAATTACACTGGCAAGAGGTGAATCCAGCTGCACGAGTCCCTGATAATTATACCGGCAAGAGGTTCATCCAGCTGCAGGTGACCCTGATAATTACATCAGCCAGAGGTGCATCCAGCTGCATGTGTCCCTGATAATTACTCTGGCAAGAGGTGCATCCAAATTCAAGTATTGCTGATAATTGCATTGGCAAGAGTTGTATCCAGCTGTATGTGTCCATGATAATTACACTGGCAAGAGGTGCATCCAGCTGCACGTATCCCAGATAAGTACTCTGGCAAAAGGTGTATCCACTGCACGTATCCCTGATAATTACTCCGGCAAGAGGAACATCCAGCTACATGTGTCGCAGATAATTACACTGGCAAGAATTACATCCAGCTGCAAGTGACCCTGATAGTTACACCGGCCAGAGGTGCATCCAGCTGCATGTGTCCCTGATAATTAATCTGGCAAGATTTGCATCCAGCTGAACGTGTCCCTGATAATTACTCTGGCAAGAGGTGCATCCAGCTGCACGTGTCCCTGATAATTACTCTGGCAAGAGGTGCATCCAGCTGCAAGTGACCCTGATAATTACACCGGCCAGAGGTGCATCCAGCTGCATGTGTCCCTGATAATTACTCTGGCAAGAGGTGCATCCAGCTGCAGGTGACCCTGATAATTACATCAGCCAGAGGTGCATCCAGCTGCATGTGTCCCTGATAATTACTCTTGATAAGAGGTGCATCCAACTTCAAGTATCGCTGATAATTACACTGGCAAGAGTTGCATGAATCTGTATGTGTCCATGATAATTACACTGGCAAGAGGTGCATCCAGCTGCAAGTGACCCTGATAATTACTCCGGCAAGAGGTGCATCCAGCTGCACGTGTCCCTGATAATTACAAAGACAAGAGGTGCATCCAGCTGCACATGTCCCTGATAATTACTCCGGCAAGAGGTGCATCCAGCTGCAAGTGACCCTGATAATTACACTGGCAAGAGGTGAATCCAGCTGCACGTGTCCCTGATAATTATACCGGCAAGAGGTTCATCCAGCTGCAAGTGACCCTGATAATTACACCAGCAAGAGGTGCATCCAGCTGCATGTGTCCCTGATAATTACAGTGGCAAGAGGTGCATCCAGCTGCAGGTGACCCTGATAATTACATCAGCCAGAGCTGCATCCAGCTGCAAGTGACCCTGATAATTACTCCAGCAAGAGGTGCATCCAGCTGCACGTGTCCCTGATAATGACTCCGGCAAAAGGTGCATCCAGCTGCAAGTGTCCCTGATAATTACTCTGGTAAGAGGTGCATCCAGCTGCAAGTGAACATTATAATTACACCGGCCAGAGTTGCATCCAGCTGCACGTGTCCCTGATAATTACTCCGGCAAGAGGTGCATCTAGCTGCATGTGTCCCTGATAATTACACTGGCAAGGGGTGCATCCAGCTGCACGTGACCCTGATAATTACATCAGCCAGAGGTGCATCCAGTTGCATGTGTCCCTGATAATTACTCTGGATAAGAGGTGCATCCAACTTCAAGTATCGCTGATAATTACACTGGCAAGAGTTGCATGAAGCTGTATGTGTCCATGATAATTACACTGGCAAGAGGTGCATCCAGCTCCACGTGTCCCTGATAATTAAAAAGTCAAGAGGTGCATCAATCTGCACGTGTTCCTGATAATTACTCTGGCAAGAGGTGCATCCAGCTGCACGTGTCCCTGATCATTACTATGGTAAGAGGTGCATCCAGCTGCAGGTGACCCTGATCATTACCCTGGCCAGAGGTGCATCCAGCTTCAAGTGAACCTTATAATTACAGCGGCAAGAGTTACATCCAGCTGCAAGTGACCCTGATAATTACTCCGTCAAGAGGTGCATCCAGCTGCATGTGTCCCTGATAATTATTCCGGCAAGAGATGCATCCAGCTGTACGTGTCCCTGATAATTACTCGGCAAGAGGTGCATCCAGCTGCATGTGTCCCTGATAATTACTCCGGCAAGAGGAGCATCCAGCTACACGTGTCCCTGATAATTACTCCACCCTGATAATTACACCGGCCAGAGGTGCATCCAGCTACATGTGTCCCTGATAATTACACTGGCAAGATTTGCATCCAGCTGAACGTGTCCCTGATAATTACTCCGGCAAGAGGTGCATCCAGCTGCAAGTGTCCCTGATAATTACTCTGGCAAGAGGTGCATCCAGCTGCAGGTGATCCTGATAATTACACCAGACAGAGGTGCATCCAGCTGCAAGTGACCCTGATAATTACTCCGGCAAGAGGTGCATCCAGCTGCAAGTGAACCTTATAATTACAGCGGCAAGAGTTACATCCAGCTGCAAGTGACCCTGATAATTACTCCGGCAAGAGGTGCATCCAGCTGCATGTGTCCCTGATAATTATTCCGGCAAGAGATGCATCCAGCTGTACGTGTCCCTGATAATTACAGTGGCAAGAGGTGCATCCAGCTCCACGTGTCCCTGATAATGACTCCGGCAAGAGGTGCATCCAGCTGCAAGTGTCCCTGATAATTACTCTGGCAAGAGGTGCATCCACTGCAGGTGACCCTGATAATTACATCAGCCAGAGGTGCATCCAGTTGCATGTGTCCCTGATAATTACTCTGGATAAGAGGTGCATCCAACTTCAAGTATCGCTGATAATTACACTGGCAAGAGTTGCATGAAGCTGTATGTGTCCATGATAATTACACTGGCAAGAGGTGCATCCAGCTCCACGTGTCCCTGATAATTAAAAAGTCAAGAGGTGCATCAATCTGCACGTGTTCCTGATAATTACTCTGGCAAGAGGTGCATCCAGCTGCACGTGTCCCTGATCATTACTATGGTAAGAGGTGCATCCAGCTGCAGGTGACCCTGATCATTACCCTGGCCAGAGGTGCATCCAGCTTCAAGTGAACCTTATAATTACAGCGGCAAGAGTTACATCCAGCTGCAAGTGACCCTGATAATTACTCCGTCAAGAGGTGCATCCAGCTGCATGTGTCCCTGATAATTATTCCGGCAAGAGATGCATCCAGCTGTACGTGTCCCTGATAATTACTCGGCAAGAGGTGCATCCAGCTGCATGTGTCCCTGATAATTACTCCGGCAAGAGGAGCATCCAGCTACACGTGTCCCTGATAATTACTCCACCCTGATAATTACACCGGCCAGAGGTGCATCCAGCTACATGTGTCCCTGATAATTACACTGGCAAGATTTGCATCCAGCTGAACGTGTCCCTGATAATTACTCCGGCAAGAGGTGCATCCAGCTGCAAGTGTCCCTGATAATTACTCTGGCAAGAGGTGCATCCAGCTGCAGGTGATCCTGATAATTACACCAGACAGAGGTGCATCCAGCTGCAAGTGACCCTGATAATTACTCCGGCAAGAGGTGCATCCAGCTGCAAGTGAACCTTATAATTACAGCGGCAAGAGTTACATCCAGCTGCAAGTGACCCTGATAATTACTCCGGCAAGAGGTGCATCCAGCTGCATGTGTCCCTGATAATTATTCCGGCAAGAGATGCATCCAGCTGTACGTGTCCCTGATAATTACAGTGGCAAGAGGTGCATCCAGCTCCACGTGTCCCTGATAATGACTCCGGCAAGAGGTGCATCCAGCTGCAAGTGTCCCTGATAATTACTCTGGCAAGAGGTGCATCCACTGCAGGTGACCCTGATAATTACATCAGCCAGAGGTGCGTCCAGCTGCATGTGTCCCTGATAATTACTCTGGATAAGATGTGCATCAAACTACAAGTATCGCTGATAATTACTCCTGCAAGAGGTGCATCCAGCTGCACGTGTCCCTGATAATTACAAAGACACGAGGTGCGTCCAGCTGCACATGTCCCTGATAATTACTCCGGCAAGAGGTGCATCCAGCTGCAAGTGACCCTGATAATTACACTGGCAAGAGGTGAATCCAGCTGCACGAGTCCCTGATAATTATACCGGCAAGAGGTTCATCCAGCTGCAGGTGACCCTGATAATTACATCAGCCAGAGGTGCATCCAGCTGCATGTGTCCCTGATAATTACTCCGGCAAGAGGTGCATCCAGCTGCAGGTGACCCTGATAATTACATCAGCCAGAGGTGCATCCAGCTGCACATGTCCCTGATAATTACTCCGGCAAGAGGTGCATCCAGCTGCAAGTGACCCTGATAATTACACTGGCAAGAGGTGAATCCAGCTGCACGAGTCCCTGATAATTATACCGGCAAGAGGTTCATCCAGCTGCAGGTGACCCTGATAATTACATCAGCCAGAGGTGCATCCAGCTGCATGTGTCCCTGATAATTACTCTGGCAAGAGGTGCATCCAAATTCAAGTATTGCTGATAATTGCATTGGCAAGAGTTGTATCCAGCTGTATGTGTCCATGATAATTACACTGGCAAGAGGTGCATCCAGCTGCACGTATCCCAGATAAGTACTCTGGCAAAAGGTGTATCCACTGCACGTATCCCTGATAATTACTCCGGCAAGAGGAACATCCAGCTACATGTGTCGCAGATAATTACACTGGCAAGAATTACATCCAGCTGCAAGTGACCCTGATAGTTACACCGGCCAGAGGTGCATCCAGCTGCATGTGTCCCTGATAATTAATCTGGCAAGATTTGCATCCAGCTGAACGTGTCCCTGATAATTACTCTGGCAAGAGGTGCATCCAGCTGCACGTGTCCCTGATAATTACTCTGGCAAGAGGTGCATCCAGCTGCAAGTGACCCTGATAATTACACCGGCCAGAGGTGCATCCAGCTGCATGTGTCCCTGATAATTACTCTGGCAAGAGGTGCATCCAGCTGCAGGTGACCCTGATAATTACATCAGCCAGAGGTGCATCCAGCTGCATGTGTCCCTGATAATTACTCTTGATAAGAGGTGCATCCAACTTCAAGTATCGCTGATAATTACACTGGCAAGAGTTGCATGAATCTGTATGTGTCCATGATAATTACACTGGCAAGAGGTGCATCCAGCTGCAAGTGACCCTGATAATTACTCCGGCAAGAGGTGCATCCAGCTGCACGTGTCCCTGATAATTACAAAGACAAGAGGTGCATCCAGCTGCACATGTCCCTGATAATTACTCCGGCAAGAGGTGCATCCAGCTGCAAGTGACCCTGATAATTACACTGGCAAGAGGTGAATCCAGCTGCACGTGTCCCTGATAATTATACCGGCAAGAGGTTCATCCAGCTGCAAGTGACCCTGATAATTACACCAGCAAGAGGTGCATCCAGCTGCATGTGTCCCTGATAATTACAGTGGCAAGAGGTGCATCCAGCTGCAGGTGACCCTGATAATTACATCAGCCAGAGCTGCATCCAGCTGCAAGTGACCCTGATAATTACTCCAGCAAGAGGTGCATCCAGCTGCACGTGTCCCTGATAATGACTCCGGCAAAAGGTGCATCCAGCTGCAAGTGTCCCTGATAATTACTCTGGTAAGAGGTGCATCCAGCTGCAAGTGAACATTATAATTACACCGGCCAGAGTTGCATCCAGCTGCACGTGTCCCTGATAATTACTCCGGCAAGAGGTGCATCTAGCTGCATGTGTCCCTGATAATTACACTGGCAAGGGGTGCATCCAGCTGCACGTGACCCTGATAATTACATCAGCCAGAGGTGCATCCAGTTGCATGTGTCCCTGATAATTACTCTGGATAAGAGGTGCATCCAACTTCAAGTATCGCTGATAATTACACTGGCAAGAGTTGCATGAAGCTGTATGTGTCCATGATAATTACACTGGCAAGAGGTGCATCCAGCTCCACGTGTCCCTGATAATTAAAAAGTCAAGAGGTGCATCAATCTGCACGTGTTCCTGATAATTACTCTGGCAAGAGGTGCATCCAGCTGCACGTGTCCCTGATCATTACTATGGTAAGAGGTGCATCCAGCTGCAGGTGACCCTGATCATTACCCTGGCCAGAGGTGCATCCAGCTTCAAGTGAACCTTATAATTACAGCGGCAAGAGTTACATCCAGCTGCAAGTGACCCTGATAATTACTCCGTCAAGAGGTGCATCCAGCTGCATGTGTCCCTGATAATTATTCCGGCAAGAGATGCATCCAGCTGTACGTGTCCCTGATAATTACTCGGCAAGAGGTGCATCCAGCTGCATGTGTCCCTGATAATTACTCCGGCAAGAGGAGCATCCAGCTACACGTGTCCCTGATAATTACTCCACCCTGATAATTACACCGGCCAGAGGTGCATCCAGCTACATGTGTCCCTGATAATTACACTGGCAAGATTTGCATCCAGCTGAACGTGTCCCTGATAATTACTCCGGCAAGAGGTGCATCCAGCTGCAAGTGTCCCTGATAATTACTCTGGCAAGAGGTGCATCCAGCTGCAGGTGATCCTGATAATTACACCAGACAGAGGTGCATCCAGCTGCAAGTGACCCTGATAATTACTCCGGCAAGAGGTGCATCCAGCTGCAAGTGAACCTTATAATTACAGCGGCAAGAGTTACATCCAGCTGCAAGTGACCCTGATAATTACTCCGGCAAGAGGTGCATCCAGCTGCATGTGTCCCTGATAATTATTCCGGCAAGAGATGCATCCAGCTGTACGTGTCCCTGATAATTACAGTGGCAAGAGGTGCATCCAGCTCCACGTGTCCCTGATAATGACTCCGGCAAGAGGTGCATCCAGCTGCAAGTGTCCCTGATAATTACTCTGGCAAGAGGTGCATCCACTGCAGGTGACCCTGATAATTACATCAGCCAGAGGTGCGTCCAGCTGCATGTGTCCCTGATAATTACTCTGGATAAGATGTGCATCAAACTACAAGTATCGCTGATAATTACACTGGCAAGAGTTGCATCCAGCTGTATGTGTCCATGATAATTACACTGGCAAGAGGTACATCCAGCTCCACGTGTCCCTGATAATTAAAAAGACAAGAGCTGCATCCATCTCCACGTGTCCCTGGTAATTACTCTGGCAAGAGGTGCATCCAGCTGCACGTGTCCCTGATCATTACTATGGTAAGAGGTGCATCCAGCTGCAGGTGACCCTGATAATTACCCTGGCCAGAGGTGCATCCAGCTTCAAGTGAACCTTATAATTACAGCGGCAAGAGTTACATCCAGCTGCAAGTGACCCTGATAATTACTCCGGCAAGAGGTGCATCCAGCTGCATGTGTCCCTGATAATTATTCCGGCAAGAGATGCATCCAGCTGTACGTGTCCCTGATAATTACTCGGCAAGAGGTGCATCCAGCTGCATGTGTCCCTGATAATTACTCCGGCAAGAGGAGCATCCAGCTTCACGTGTCCCTGATAATTACTCCACCATGATAATTACACCGGCCAGAGGTGCATCCAGCTACATGTGTCCCTGATAATTACACTGGCAAGATTTGCATCCAGCTGAACGTGTCCCTGATAATTACTCCGGCAAGAGGTGCATCCAGCTGCAAGTGTCCCTGATAATTACTCTGGCAAGAGGTGCATCCAGCTGCAGGTGATCCTGATAATTACACCAGACAGAGGTGCATCCAGATGCAAGTGACCCTGATAATTACTCCGGCAAGAGGTGCATCCAGCTGCACGTGTCCCTGATAATTACAAAGACAAGAGGTGCATCCAGCTGCACATGTCCCTGATAATTACTCCGGCATGAGGTGCATCCAGCTGCAAGTGACCCTGATAATTACACTGGCAAGAGGTGAATCCAGCTGCACGTGTCCCTGATAATTATACCGGCAAGAGGTTCATCCAGCTGCAAGTGACCCTGACAATTACACCAGCAAAAGGTGCATCCAGCTGCATGTGTCCCTGATAATTACAGTGGCAAGAGGTGCATCCAGCTGCAGGTGACCCTGATAATTACATCAGCCAGAGGTGCATCCAGCTGCATGTGTCCCTGATAATTACTCTGGCAAGAGGTGCATCCAAGTTCAAGTATTGCTGATAATTGCATTGGCAAGAGTTGTATCCAGCTGTATGTGTCCATGATAATTACACTGGCAAGAGGTGCATCCAGCTGCACGTATCCCTGATAAGTACTCTGGCAAAAGATGTATCCAGCTGCACGTATCCCTGATAATTACTCCGGCAAGAGGAACATCCAGCTATACGTGTCGCAGATAATTACACTGGCAAGAATTACATCCAGCTGCAAGTGACCCTGATAATTACACTGGCCAGATGTGCATCCAGCTGCATGTGTCCCTGATAATTAATCTGGCAAGATTTGCATCCAGCTGAACGTGTCCCTGATAATTACTCTGGCAAGAGGTGCATCCAGCTGCACGGGTCCCTGATAATTACTCTGGCAAGAGGTGCATCCAGCTGCAAGTGACCCTGATAATTACACTGGCAAGAGGTGAATCCAACTACACGTGTCCCAGATAATTACACCGGCAAGAGGTTTATCCAGCTGCAAGTGAACCTGATAATTACACCAGCAAGAGGTGCATCCAGCTGCATGTGTCCCTGATAATTACTCCGGCAAGAGGAGCATCCACCTACACTTGTCCCTGATAATTACTCCACCCTGATAATTACAGCGGCCAGAGGTGTATCCAGCTGCATGTGTCCTTGATAATTACACTGGCAAGATTTGCATCCAGCTGCACGTCTCCCTGATAATGACTCCGGCAAGAGGTGCATCCAGCTGCAAGTGAACATTATAATTACACCGGCCAGAGTTGCATCCAGCTGCACGTGTCCCTGATAATTACTCCGGCAAGAGGTGCATCTAGCTGCATGTGTCCCTGATAATTACACTGGCAAGAGGTGCATCCAGCTGCAGGTGACCCTGATAATTACATCAGCCAGAGGTGCATCCAGTTGCATGTGTCCCTGAAAATTACTCTGGATAAGAGGTGCATCCAACTTCAAGTATCGCTGATAATTACACTGGCAAGTGTTGCATGAAGCTGTATGTGTCCATGATAATTACACTGGCAAGAGGTGCATCCAGCTCCACGTGTCCCTGGTAATTAAAAATACAAGAGGTGCATCAATCTGCACGTGTTCCTGATAATTACTTGGTAAGAGGTGCATCCAGCTGCACGTGTCCCTGATCATTACTATGGTAAAAGGTGCATCCAGCTGCAGGTGACCCTGATAATTACACTGGCCAGAGGTGCATCCAGCTGCAAGTGAACCTTATAATTAGAGCGGCAAGAGTTACATCCAGCTGCAAGTGACCCTGATAATTACAAAGACAAGAGGTGCATCCAGCTGCATGTGTCCCTGATAATTATTCCGGCAAGAGATGCATCCAGCTGTACGTGTCCCTGATAATTACAGTGGCAAGAGGTGCATCCAGCTCGACGTGTCCCTGATAATGACTCCGGAAAGAGGTGCATCCAGCTGCAAGTGTCCCTGATAATTACTCTGGCAAGAGGTGCATCCACTGCAGGTGACCCTGATAATTACATCAGCCAGAGGTGCATCCAGCTGCATGTGTCCCTGATAATTACAGTGGCAAGAGGTGCATCCAGCTGCAGGTGACCCTGATAATTACATCAGCCAGAGGTGCATCCAGCTGCATGTGTCCCTGATAATTACTCTGGCAAGAGGTGCATCCAAGTTCAAGTATTGCTGATAATTGCATTGGCAAGAGTTGTATCCAGCTGTATGTGTCCATGATAATTACACTGGCAAGAGGTGCATCCAGCTGCACGTATCCCTGATAAGTACTCTGGCAAAAGATGTATCCAGCTGCACGTATCCCTGATAATTACTCCGGCAAGAGGAACATCCAGCTATACGTGTCGCAGATAATTACACTGGCAAGAATTACATCCAGCTGCAAGTGACCCTGATAATTACACTGGCCAGAGGTGCATCCAGCTGCATGTGTCCCTGATAATTAATCTGGCAAGATTTGCATCCAGCTGAACGTGTCCCTGATAATTACTCTGGCAAGAGGTGCATCCAGCTGCACGGGTCCCTGATAATTACTCTGGCAAGAGGTGCATCCAGCTGCAAGTGACCCTGATAATTACACTGGCAAGAGGTGAATCCAACTACACGTGTCCCAGATAATTACACCGGCAAGAGGTTTATCCAGCTGCAAGTGACCCTGATAATTACACCAGCAAGAGGTGCATCCAGCTGCATGTGTCCCTGATAATTACTCCGGCAAGAGGAGCATCCACCTACACTTGTCCCTGATAATTACTCCACCCTGATAATTACAGCGGCCAGAGGTGTATCCAGCTGCATGTGTCCTTGATAATTACACTGGCAAGATTTGCATCCAGCTGCACGTCTCCCTGATAATGACTCCGGCAAGAGGTGCATCCAGCTGCAAGTGAACATTATAATTACACCGGCCAGAGTTGCATCCAGCTGCACGTGTCCCTGATAATTACTCCGGCAAGAGGTGCATCTAGCTGCATGTGTCCCTGATAATTACACTGGCAAGAGGTGCATCCAGCTGCAGGTGACCCTGATAATTACATCAGCCAGAGGTGCATCCAGTTGCATGTGTCCCTGAAAATTACTCTGGATAAGAGGTGCATCCAACTTCAAGTATCGCTGATAATTACACTGGCAAGTGTTGCATGAAGCTGTATGTGTCCATGATAATTACACTGGCAAGAGGTGCATCCAGCTCCACGTGTCCCTGGTAATTAAAAATACAAGAGGTGCATCAATCTGCACGTGTTCCTGATAATTACTTGGTAAGAGGTGCATCCAGCTGCACGTGTCCCTGATCATTACTATGGTAAAAGGTGCATCCAGCTGCAGGTGACCCTGATAATTACACTGGCCAGAGGTGCATCCAGCTGCAAGTGAACCTTATAATTAGAGCGGCAAGAGTTACATCCAGCTGCAAGTGACCCTGATAATTACAAAGACAAGAGGTGCATCCAGCTGCATGTGTCCCTGATAATTATTCCGGCAAGAGATGCATCCAGCTGTACGTGTCCCTGATAATTACAGTGGCAAGAGGTGCATCCAGCTCGACGTGTCCCTGATAATGACTCCGGAAAGAGGTGCATCCAGCTGCAAGTGTCCCTGATAATTACTCTGGCAAGAGGTGCATCCACTGCAGGTGACCCTGATAATTACATCAGCCAGAGGTGCGTACAGCTGCATGTGTCCCTGATAATTACTCTGGATAAGAGGTGCATCCAACTACAAGTATCGCTGATAATTACACTGGCAAGAGTTGCATGAAGCTGTATGTGTCCATGATAATTACACTGGCAAGAGGTGTATCCAGCTCCACGTGTCCCTGATAATTAAAAAGACAAGAGGTGCATCAATCTGCACGTGTTCCTGATAATTACTCTGGCAAGAGGTGCATCCAGCTGCACGTGTCCCTGATCATTACTATGGTAAGAGGTGCATCCAGCTGCAGGTGACCCTGATAATTACACTGGCCAGAGGTGCATCCAGCTTCAAGTGAACCTTATAATTACAGCGGCAAGAGTTACATCCAGCTGCAAGTGACCCTGATAATTACTCCGGCAAGAGGTGCATCCAGCTGCATGTGTCCCTGATAATTATTCCGGCAAGAGATGCATCCAGCTCTACGTGTCCCTGATAATTACAGTGGCAAGAGGTGCATCCAGCTCCACGTTTCCCTGATAATGACTCCGGCAAGAGGTGCATCCAGCTGCAAGTGTCCCTGATAATTACTCTGGCAAGAGGTGCATCCACTGCAGGTGATCCTGATAATTACACCAGACAGAGGTGCATCCAGCTGCAAGTGACCCTGATAATTACTCCGGCAAGAGGTGCATCCAGCTGCACGTGTCCCTGATAATTACAAAGACAAGAGGTGCATCCAGCTGCACATGTCCCTGATAATTACTCCGGCAAGAGGTGCATCCAGCTGCAGGTGACCCTGATAATTACATCAGCCAGAGGTTCGTCCAGCTGCATGTGTCCCTGATAATTACTCTGGATAAGAGGTGCATCAAACTACAAGTATCGCTGATAATTACACTGGCAAGAGTTGCATCCAGCTGTATGTGTCCATGATAATTACACTGGCAAGAGGTACATCCAGCTCCACGTGTCCCTGATAATGAAAAACACAAGAGCTGCATCCATCTCCACGTGTCCCTGATAATTATTCCGGCAAGAGATGCATCCAGCTGCACGTGTCCCTGATCATTACTATGGTAAGAGGTGCATCCAGCTGCATGTGTCCCTGATAATTACTCCAGCAAGAGGTGCATCCAGCTGCACGTGTCCCTGATAATTACAAAGACAAGAGGTGCATCCAGCTGCACATGTCCCTGATCATTCCTCCGGCAAGAGGTGAATCCAGCTGCACGTGTCCCTGATAATTATACCGGCAAGAGGTTCATCCAGCTGCAAGTGACCCTGATAATTACACCAGCAAGAGGTGCATCCTGCTGCATGTGTCCCTGATATTTACAGTGGCAAGAGGTGCATCCAGCTGCAGGTGACCCTGATAATTACATCAGCCAGAGGTGCATCCAGCTGCATGTGTCCCTGATAATTACTCTGGCAATAGGTGCATCCAACTTCAAGTATTGCTGATAATTACATTGGCAAGAGTTGTATCCAGCTGTATGTGTCCATGATAATTACACTGGCAAGAGGTGCATCCAGCTGCACGTATCCCTGATAAGTACTCTGGCAAGAGGTGTATCCAGCTGCACGTGTCCCTGATAATTACTCCGGCAAGAGGAACATCCAGCTACACGTGTCCCAGATAATTACTCTGGCAAGAATTACATCCAGCTGCAAGTGACCCTGATAATTACACCGGCCAGAGGTGCATCCAGCTGCATGTGTCCCTGATAATTAATCTGGCAAGATTTGCATCCAGCTGAACGTGTCCCTGATAATTACTCCGGCAAGAGGTGGATCCAGCTGCACGTGTCCCTGATAATTACTCAGGCAAGAGGTGCATCCAGCTGCACGGGTCCCTGATAATTAATCTGGCAAGAGGTGCATCCAGCTGCAAGTGACCCTGATAATTACACCGGCCAGAGGTGCATCCAGCTGCAAGTGAACCTTATAATTACAGCGGCAAGAGTTACATCCAGCTGCAAGTCACCCTGAGAATTACTCCGGCAAAAGGTGCATCCAGCTGCATGTGTCCCTGATAATTATTCCGGCAAGAGATGCATCCAGCTGCATGTATCCCTGATAATTACTCCGGCAAGAGTTGCATTCAGCTGCACATGTCCCTGATAATTACTCCGGCAAGAGGTGCATCCACCTGCATGTGTCCCTGATAATTACTCCGGCAAGAGGAGCATCCAGCTCCACGTGTCCCTCATAATTACTCCACCCTGATAATTACACTGGCCAGAGGAGCATCCAGCTGCATGTGTCCCTGATAATTACACTGGCAAGATTTGCATCCAGCTGAACGTGTCCCTGATAATTACTCTGGCAAGAGGTGCATCCAGCTGCAGGTGACCCTGATAATTACATCAGCCAGAGCTGCATCCAGCTGCAAGTGACCCTGATAATTACTATGGCAAGAGGTGCATCCAGCTGCACGTGTCCCTGATAATTACAAAGACAAGAGGTGTATACAGCTGCACATGTCCCTGATAATTACTCCGGCAAGAGGTGTATCCAGCTGCAAGTGACCCTGATAATTACACTGGCAAGAGGTAAATCCAGCTACACGTGTCCCAGATAATTACTCTGGCAAGAATTACATCCAGCTGCAAGTGACCCTGATAATTACACCGGCCAGAGATGCATCCAGCTGCATGTGTCCCTGATAATTAATCTGGCAAGATTTGCATCCAGCTGAACGTTTCCCTGATAATTACTCCGGCAAGAGGTGGATCCAGCTGCACGTGTCCCTGATAATTACTCCGGCAAGAGGTGCATCCAGCTGCATGGGTCCGTGATAATTACTCTGACAAGAGGTGCATCCAGCTGCAAGTGACCCTGATAATTGCACCGGCCAGAGGTGCATCCAGCTGCATGTGTCACTGATAATTAATCTGGCAATATTTGCATCCAGCTGAACGTGTCCCTGATAATTACTCCGGCAAGAGGTGCATCCATCTGCACGTGTCCCTGATAATTACTCTGGCAAGAGGTGCATCCAGCTGCACGTGTCCCTGATCATTACTATGGTAAGAGGTGCATCCAGCTGCAGGTGACCCTGATAATTACAGCGGCAAGAGTTACATCCAGCTGCAAGTGACCCTGAGAATTACTCCGTCAAGAGGTGCATCCAGCTACATGTGTCCCTGATAATTACACTGGCAAGATTTGCATCCAGCTGAACGTGTCCCTGATAATTACTCCGGCAAGAGGTGCATCCAGCTGCAAGTGTCCCTGATAATTACTCTGGCAAGAGGTGCATCCAGCTGCAGGTGATCCTGATAATTACACCAGACAGAGGTGCATCCAGCTGCAAGTGACCCTGATAATTACTCCTGCAAGAGGTGCATCCAGCTGCACGTGTCCCTGATAATTACAAAGACACGAGGTGCGTCCAGCTGCACATGTCCCTGATAATTACTCCGGCAAGAGGTGCATCCAGCTGCAAGTGACCCTGATAATTACACTGGCAAGAGGTGAATCCAGCTGCACGAGTCCCTGATAATTATACCGGCAAGAGGTTCATCCAGCTGCAGGTGACCCTGATAATTACATCAGCCAGAGGTGCATCCAGCTGCATGTGTCCCTGATAATTACTCCGGCAAGAGGTGCATCCAGCTGCAGGTGACCCTGATAATTACATCAGCCAGAGGTGCATCCAGCTGCACATGTCCCTGATAATTACTCCGGCAAGAGGTGCATCCAGCTGCAAGTGACCCTGATAATTACACTGGCAAGAGGTGAATCCAGCTGCACGAGTCCCTGATAATTATACCGGCAAGAGGTTCATCCAGCTGCAGGTGACCCTGATAATTACATCAGCCAGAGGTGCATCCAGCTGCATGTGTCCCTGATAATTACTCTGGCAAGAGGTGCATCCAAATTCAAGTATTGCTGATAATTGCATTGGCAAGAGTTGTATCCAGCTGTATGTGTCCATGATAATTACACTGGCAAGAGGTGCATCCAGCTGCACGTATCCCAGATAAGTACTCTGGCAAAAGGTGTATCCACTGCACGTATCCCTGATAATTACTCCGGCAAGAGGAACATCCAGCTACATGTGTCGCAGATAATTACACTGGCAAGAATTACATCCAGCTGCAAGTGACCCTGATAGTTACACCGGCCAGAGGTGCATCCAGCTGCATGTGTCCCTGATAATTAATCTGGCAAGATTTGCATCCAGCTGAACGTGTCCCTGATAATTACTCTGGCAAGAGGTGCATCCAGCTGCACGTGTCCCTGATAATTACTCTGGCAAGAGGTGCATCCAGCTGCAAGTGACCCTGATAATTACACCGGCCAGAGGTGCATCCAGCTGCATGTGTCCCTGATAATTACTCTGGCAAGAGGTGCATCCAGCTGCAGGTGACCCTGATAATTACATCAGCCAGAGGTGCATCCAGCTGCATGTGTCCCTGATAATTACTCTTGATAAGAGGTGCATCCAACTTCAAGTATCGCTGATAATTACACTGGCAAGAGTTGCATGAATCTGTATGTGTCCATGATAATTACACTGGCAAGAGGTGCATCCAGCTGCAAGTGACCCTGATAATTACTCCGGCAAGAGGTGCATCCAGCTGCACGTGTCCCTGATAATTACAAAGACAAGAGGTGCATCCAGCTGCACATGTCCCTGATAATTACTCCGGCAAGAGGTGCATCCAGCTGCAAGTGACCCTGATAATTACACTGGCAAGAGGTGAATCCAGCTGCACGTGTCCCTGATAATTATACCGGCAAGAGGTTCATCCAGCTGCAAGTGACCCTGATAATTACACCAGCAAGAGGTGCATCCAGCTGCATGTGTCCCTGATAATTACAGTGGCAAGAGGTGCATCCAGCTGCAGGTGACCCTGATAATTACATCAGCCAGAGCTGCATCCAGCTGCAAGTGACCCTGATAATTACTCCAGCAAGAGGTGCATCCAGCTGCACGTGTCCCTGATAATGACTCCGGCAAAAGGTGCATCCAGCTGCAAGTGTCCCTGATAATTACTCTGGTAAGAGGTGCATCCAGCTGCAAGTGAACATTATAATTACACCGGCCAGAGTTGCATCCAGCTGCACGTGTCCCTGATAATTACTCCGGCAAGAGGTGCATCTAGCTGCATGTGTCCCTGATAATTACACTGGCAAGGGGTGCATCCAGCTGCACGTGACCCTGATAATTACATCAGCCAGAGGTGCATCCAGTTGCATGTGTCCCTGATAATTACTCTGGATAAGAGGTGCATCCAACTTCAAGTATCGCTGATAATTACACTGGCAAGAGTTGCATGAAGCTGTATGTGTCCATGATAATTACACTGGCAAGAGGTGCATCCAGCTCCACGTGTCCCTGATAATTAAAAAGTCAAGAGGTGCATCAATCTGCACGTGTTCCTGATAATTACTCTGGCAAGAGGTGCATCCAGCTGCACGTGTCCCTGATCATTACTATGGTAAGAGGTGCATCCAGCTGCAGGTGACCCTGATCATTACCCTGGCCAGAGGTGCATCCAGCTTCAAGTGAACCTTATAATTACAGCGGCAAGAGTTACATCCAGCTGCAAGTGACCCTGATAATTACTCCGTCAAGAGGTGCATCCAGCTGCATGTGTCCCTGATAATTATTCCGGCAAGAGATGCATCCAGCTGTACGTGTCCCTGATAATTACTCGGCAAGAGGTGCATCCAGCTGCATGTGTCCCTGATAATTACTCCGGCAAGAGGAGCATCCAGCTACACGTGTCCCTGATAATTACTCCACCCTGATAATTACACCGGCCAGAGGTGCATCCAGCTACATGTGTCCCTGATAATTACACTGGCAAGATTTGCATCCAGCTGAACGTGTCCCTGATAATTACTCCGGCAAGAGGTGCATCCAGCTGCAAGTGTCCCTGATAATTACTCTGGCAAGAGGTGCATCCAGCTGCAGGTGATCCTGATAATTACACCAGACAGAGGTGCATCCAGCTGCAAGTGACCCTGATAATTACTCCGGCAAGAGGTGCATCCAGCTGCAAGTGAACCTTATAATTACAGCGGCAAGAGTTACATCCAGCTGCAAGTGACCCTGATAATTACTCCGGCAAGAGGTGCATCCAGCTGCATGTGTCCCTGATAATTATTCCGGCAAGAGATGCATCCAGCTGTACGTGTCCCTGATAATTACAGTGGCAAGAGGTGCATCCAGCTCCACGTGTCCCTGATAATGACTCCGGCAAGAGGTGCATCCAGCTGCAAGTGTCCCTGATAATTACTCTGGCAAGAGGTGCATCCACTGCAGGTGACCCTGATAATTACATCAGCCAGAGGTGCGTCCAGCTGCATGTGTCCCTGATAATTACTCTGGATAAGATGTGCATCAAACTACAAGTATCGCTGATAATTACACTGGCAAGAGTTGCATCCAGCTGTATGTGTCCATGATAATTACACTGGCAAGAGGTACATCCAGCTCCACGTGTCCCTGATAATTAAAAAGACAAGAGCTGCATCCATCTCCACGTGTCCCTGGTAATTACTCTGGCAAGAGGTGCATCCAGCTGCACGTGTCCCTGATCATTACTATGGTAAGAGGTGCATCCAGCTGCAGGTGACCCTGATAATTACCCTGGCCAGAGGTGCATCCAGCTTCAAGTGAACCTTATAATTACAGCGGCAAGAGTTACATCCAGCTGCAAGTGACCCTGATAATTACTCCGGCAAGAGGTGCATCCAGCTGCATGTGTCCCTGATAATTATTCCGGCAAGAGATGCATCCAGCTGTACGTGTCCCTGATAATTACTCGGCAAGAGGTGCATCCAGCTGCATGTGTCCCTGATAATTACTCCGGCAAGAGGAGCATCCAGCTTCACGTGTCCCTGATAATTACTCCACCATGATAATTACACCGGCCAGAGGTGCATCCAGCTACATGTGTCCCTGATAATTACACTGGCAAGATTTGCATCCAGCTGAACGTGTCCCTGATAATTACTCCGGCAAGAGGTGCATCCAGCTGCAAGTGTCCCTGATAATTACTCTGGCAAGAGGTGCATCCAGCTGCAGGTGATCCTGATAATTACACCAGACAGAGGTGCATCCAGATGCAAGTGACCCTGATAATTACTCCGGCAAGAGGTGCATCCAGCTGCACGTGTCCCTGATAATTACAAAGACAAGAGGTGCATCCAGCTGCACATGTCCCTGATAATTACTCCGGCAAGAGGTGCATCCAGCTGCAAGTGACCCTGATAATTACACTGGCAAGAGGTGAATCCAGCTGCACGTGTCCCTGATAATTATACCGGCAAGAGGTTCATCCAGCTGCAAGTGACCCTGACAATTACACCAGCAAAAGGTGCATCCAGCTGCATGTGTCCCTGATAATTACAGTGGCAAGAGGTGCATCCAGCTGCAGGTGACCCTGATAATTACATCAGCCAGAGGTGCATCCAGCTGCATGTGTCCCTGATAATTACTCTGGCAAGAGGTGCATCCAAGTTCAAGTATTGCTGATAATTGCATTGGCAAGAGTTGTATCCAGCTGTATGTGTCCATGATAATTACACTGGCAAGAGGTGCATCCAGCTGCACGTATCCCTGATAAGTACTCTGGCAAAAGATGTATCCAGCTGCACGTATCCCTGATAATTACTCCGGCAAGAGGAACATCCAGCTATACGTGTCGCAGATAATTACACTGGCAAGAATTACATCCAGCTGCAAGTGACCCTGATAATTACACTGGCCAGATGTGCATCCAGCTGCATGTGTCCCTGATAATTAATCTGGCAAGATTTGCATCCAGCTGAACGTGTCCCTGATAATTACTCTGGCAAGAGGTGCATCCAGCTGCACGGGTCCCTGATAATTACTCTGGCAAGAGGTGCATCCAGCTGCAAGTGACCCTGATAATTACACTGGCAAGAGGTGAATCCAACTACACGTGTCCCAGATAATTACACCGGCAAGAGGTTTATCCAGCTGCAAGTGAACCTGATAATTACACCAGCAAGAGGTGCATCCAGCTGCATGTGTCCCTGATAATTACTCCGGCAAGAGGAGCATCCACCTACACTTGTCCCTGATAATTACTCCACCCTGATAATTACAGCGGCCAGAGGTGTATCCAGCTGCATGTGTCCTTGATAATTACACTGGCAAGATTTGCATCCAGCTGCACGTCTCCCTGATAATGACTCCGGCAAGAGGTGCATCCAGCTGCAAGTGAACATTATAATTACACCGGCCAGAGTTGCATCCAGCTGCACGTGTCCCTGATAATTACTCCGGCAAGAGGTGCATCTAGCTGCATGTGTCCCTGATAATTACACTGGCAAGAGGTGCATCCAGCTGCAGGTGACCCTGATAATTACATCAGCCAGAGGTGCATCCAGTTGCATGTGTCCCTGAAAATTACTCTGGATAAGAGGTGCATCCAACTTCAAGTATCGCTGATAATTACACTGGCAAGTGTTGCATGAAGCTGTATGTGTCCATGATAATTACACTGGCAAGAGGTGCATCCAGCTCCACGTGTCCCTGGTAATTAAAAATACAAGAGGTGCATCAATCTGCACGTGTTCCTGATAATTACTTGGTAAGAGGTGCATCCAGCTGCACGTGTCCCTGATCATTACTATGGTAAAAGGTGCATCCAGCTGCAGGTGACCCTGATAATTACACTGGCCAGAGGTGCATCCAGCTGCAAGTGAACCTTATAATTAGAGCGGCAAGAGTTACATCCAGCTGCAAGTGACCCTGATAATTACAAAGACAAGAGGTGCATCCAGCTGCATGTGTCCCTGATAATTATTCCGGCAAGAGATGCATCCAGCTGTACGTGTCCCTGATAATTACAGTGGCAAGAGGTGCATCCAGCTCGACGTGTCCCTGATAATGACTCCGGAAAGAGGTGCATCCAGCTGCAAGTGTCCCTGATAATTACTCTGGCAAGAGGTGCATCCACTGCAGGTGACCCTGATAATTACATCAGCCAGAGGTGCGTACAGCTGCATGTGTCCCTGATAATTACTCTGGATAAGAGGTGCATCCAACTACAAGTATCGCTGATAATTACACTGGCAAGAGTTGCATCCAGCTGTATGTGTCCATGATAATTACACTGGCAAGAGATACATCCAGCTCCACGTGTCCCTGATAATTAAAAAGACAAGTGCTGCATTCATCTCCACGTGTCCCTGATAATTACTCTGGCAAGAGGTGCATCCAGCTGCAGGTGACCCTGATAATTACCCTGGCCAGAGGTGCATCCAGCTTCAAGTGAACCTTATAATTACAGCGGCAAGAGTTACATCCAGCTGCAAGTGACCCTGATAATTACTCCGGCAAGAGTTACATCCAGCTGCATGTGACCGTGATAATTACTCCGGCAAGAGGTGCATCCAGCTGCATGTGTCCCAGATAATTATTCCGGCAAAAGATGCATCCAGCTGTACGTGTCCCTGAAAATTACTCGGGCAAGAGGTGCATCCAGCTGCATGTGTCCCTGATATTTACTCCGGCAAGAGGAGCATCCAGCTACACGTGTCCCTGATAATTACTCCACCCTGATAATTACACCGGCCAGAGGTGCATCCAGCTGCAAGTGACCCTGATAATTACTCCGGCAAGAGGTGCATCCAGCTGCACGTGTCCCTGATAATTATACCGGCAAGAGGTTCATCCAGCTGCAAGTGACCCTGATAATTACACCAGCAAAAGGTGCATCCAGCTGCATGTGTCCCTGATAATTACAGTGGCAAGAGGTGCATCCAGCTACAGGTGACCCTGATAATTGCATCAGCCAGAGGTGCATCCCGCTGCATGTGTCCCTGATAATTACTCTGGCAAGAGGTGTATCCAGCTGCACGTGTCCCTGATAATTACTCGGGCAAGAGGAACATCCAGCCACACGTGTCCCAGATAATTACTCTGGCAAGAATTACATCCAGCTGCAAGTGACGCTATAATTACACCGGCCAGAGGTGCATCCAGCTGCAAGTGTCCCTGATAATTATTCCGGCAAGAGATGCATCCAGCTGCATGTGTCCCTGATAATTACTCTGGCAAGTGGTGCATCCAGCTGAACGTATCCCTTATAATTACAGCGCCAAGAGTTACATCCAGCTGCAAGTGTCCCTGATAATTACTCCGGCAAGAGGTGCATCCAGCTGCATTTATCCCTATTAATTATTCCGGCAAGAGATGCATCCGGCTGTACGTGTCCCTGATAATTACTCCGGCAAGAGGTGCATCCAGCTGAACGTATCCCTGATAATTACTCCGGCAAGAGGTGCATCCAGCTGCACGTATCCCTGATAAGTACTCTGGCAAGAGGTGCATCGAGCTGCACGTGTCCCTGATAATTACTCCAGCAAGAGGTGCATCCAGCTGCAAGTGACCCTGATAATTACACTGGCAAGAGGTGAATCCAACTACACGTGTCCCAGATAATTACACCGGCAAGAGGTTTATCCAGCTGCAAGTGACCCTGATAATTACACCAGCAAGAGGTGCATCCAGCTGCATGTGTCCCTGATAATTACTCCGGCAAGAGGAGCATCCACCTACACTTGTCCCTGATAATTACTCCACCCTGATAATTACAGCGGCCAGAGGTGCATCCAGCTGCATGTGTCCTTGATAATTACACTGGCAAGATTTGCATCCAGCTGCACGTCTCCCTGATAATGACTCCGGCAAGAGGTGCATCCAGCTGCACGTGTCCCTGATAATTACTCCGGCAAGAGGTGCATCTAGCTGCATGTGTCCCTGATAATTACACTGGCAAGAGGTGCATCCAGCTGCAGGTGACCCTGATAATTACATCAGCCAGAGGTGCATCCAGTTGCATGTGTCCCTGATAATTACTCTGGATAAGAGGTGCATCCAACTTCAAGTATCGCTGATAATTACACTGGCAAGTGTTGCATGAAGCTGTATGTGTCCATGATAATTACACTGGCAAGAGGTGCATCCAGCTCCACGTGTCCCTGATAATTAAAAATACAAGAGGTGCATCAATCTGCACGTGTTCCTGATAATTACTTGGTAAGAGGTGCATCCAGCTGCACGTGTCCCTGATCATTACTATGGTAAAAGATGCATCCAGCTGCAGGTGACCCTGATAATTACACTTGCCAGAGGTGCATCCAGCTGCAAGTGAACATTATAATTACAGCGGCAAGAGTTACATCCAGCTGCAAGTGACCCTGATAATTACAAAGACAAGAGGTGCATCCAGCTGCATGTGTCCCTGATAATTATTCCGGCAAGAGATGCATCCAGCTGTACGTGTCCCTGATAATTACAGTGGCAAGAGGTGCATCCAGCTCGACGTGTCCCTGATAATGACTCCGGAAAGAGGTGCATCCAGCTGCAAGTGTCCCTGATAATTACTCTGGCAAGAGGTGCATCCACTGCAGGTGACCCTGATAATTACATCAGCCAGAGGTGCGTCCAGCTGCATGTGTCCCTGATAATTACTCTGGATAAGAGGTGCATCCAACTACAAGTATCGCTGATAATTACACTGGCAAGAGTTGCATCCAGCTGTATGTGTCCATGATCATTACACTGGCAAGAGGTACATCCAGCTCCACGTGTCCCTGATAATTAAAAAGACAAGTGCTGCATTCATCTCCACGTGTCCCTGATAATTACTCTGGCAAGAGGTGCATCCAGCTGCACGTGTCCCTGATCATTACTATGGTAAGAGCTGCATCCAGCTGCAGGTGACCCTGATAATTACCCTGGCCAGAGGTGCATCCAGCTTCAAGTGAACCTTATAATTACAGCGGCAAGAGTTACATCCAGCTGCAAGTGACCCTGATAATTACTCCGGCAAGAGGTGCATCCAGCTGCATGTGTCCCTGATAATTATTCCGGCAAAAGATGCATCCAGCTGTACGTGTCCCCGAAAATTACTCGGGCAAGAGGTGCATCCAGCTGCATGTGTCCCTGATAATTACTCCGGCAAGAGGAGCATCCAGCTACACGTGTCCCTGATAATTACTCCACCCTGATAATTACACCGGCCAGAGGTGCATCCAGCTGCAAGTGACCCTGATAATTACTCCGGCAAGAGGTGCATCCAGCTGCACGTGATCCTGATAATTATACCGGCAAGAGGTTCATCCAGCTGCAAGTGACCCTGATAATTACACCAGCAAAAGGTGCATCCAGCTGCATGTGTCCCTGATAATTACAGTGGCAAGAGGTGCATCCAGCTACAGGTGACCCTGATAATTGTATCAGCCAGAGGTGCATCCCGCTGCATGTGTCCCTGATAATTACTCTGGCAAGAGGTGCATCCAACTTCAAGTATTGCTGATAATTGCATTGGCAAGAGTTGTATCCAGCTGTATGTGTACATGATAATTACACTGGCAAGAGGTGCATCCAGCTGCACGTATCCCTGATAAGTACTCTGGCAAGAGGTGTATCCAGCTGCACGTGTCCCTGATAATTACTCGGGCAAGAGGAACATCCAGCTACACGTGTCCCAGATAATTACTCTGGCAAGAATTACATCCAGCTGCAAGTGACCCTATAATTACACCGGCCAGAGGTGTATCCAGCTGCATGTGTCCCTGATAATTATTCCGGCAAGAGATGCATCCAGCTGTGCGTGTCCCTGATAATTACAGTGGCAAGAGGTGCATCCAGCTGCACATGTCCCTGATAATTACTCCGGCAAGAGGTGCATCCAGCTGCATGTGTCCCTGATAATTACTCCGGCAAGAGGAGCAACCAGCTACACGTGTCCCTGATAATTACTCCACCCTGATAATTACATCGGCCAGAGATGCATCCAGCTGCATGTGTCCCTGATAATTATACTGGCAAGATTTGCATCCAGCTGCAGGTGACCCTGATAATTACATCAGCCAGAGGTGCATCCAGCTGCATGTGTCCCTGATAATTACTCTGGCAAGAGGTGCATCCAACTTCAAGTATCGCTGATAATTACACTGGCAAGAGTTGTATCCAGATGTATGTGTCCATGATAATTACTCTGGCAAGTGGTGCATCCAGCTGAACGTATCCCTTATAATTACAGCAGCAAGAGATACATCCAGCTGCAAGTGACCCTGATAATTACTCCGGCAAGAGGTGCATCCAGCTGCATGTGTCCCTAATAATTACTCTGGCAAGTGGTGCATCCAGCTGAACGTATCCCTTATAATTACAGCGCCAAGAGTTACATCCAGCTGCAAGTGACCCTGATAATTACTCCGGCAAGAGGTGCATCCAGCTGCATTTATCCCTATTAATTATTCCGGCAAGAGATGCATCCGGCTGTACGTGTCCCTGATAATTACTCCGGCAAGAGGTGCATCCAGCTGCATGTATCCCTGATAATTACTCCGGCAAGAGTTGCATCCAGCTGCACATGTCCCTGATAATTACTCCGGCAAGAGGTGCATCCACCTGCATGTGTCCCTGATAATTACTCCGGCAAGAGGAGCATCCAGCTACAATTGTCCCTGATAATTACTCCACCCTGATAATTACACCGGCCAGAGGTGCATCCAGCTGCATGTGTCCCTGACAATTACTCTGGCAAGAGGTGAATCCAGCTGCACGTGTCCCTGATAATTATACCGGCAAGAGGTTCATCCAGCTGCAAGTGACCCTGATAATTACACCAGCAAAACGTGCATCCAGCTGCATGTGTCCCTGATAATTACAGTGGCAAGAGGTGCATCCAGCTACAGGTGACCCTGATAATTACATCAGCCAGAGGTGCATCCAGCTGCACGTATCCCTGATAAGTACTCTGGCAAGAGGTGTATCCAGCTACACGTGTCCCTGATAATTACTCGGGCAAGAGGAACATCCAGCTACACGTGTCCCAGATAATTACTCTGGCAAGAATTACATCCAGCTGCAAGTGACCCTATAATTACACCGGCCAGAGGTGTATCCAGCTGCATGTGTCCCTGATAATTATTCCGGCAAGAGATGCATCCAGCTGTGCGTGTCCCTGATAATTACAGTGGCAAGAGGTGCATCCAGCTGCACATGTCCCTGATAATTACTCCGGCAAGAGGTGCATCCAGCTGCATGTGTCCCTGATAATTACTCCGGCAAGAGGAGCAACCAGCTACACGTGTCCCTGATAATTACTCCACCCTGATAATTACATCGGCCAGAGATGCATCCAGCTGCATGTGTCCCTGATAATTACACTGGCAAGATTTGCATCCAGCTGCAGGTGACCCTGATAATTACATCAGCCAGAGGTGCATCCAGCTGCATGTGTCCCTGATAATTACTCTGGCAAGAGGTGCATCCAACTTCAAGTATCGCTGATAATTACACTGGCAAGAGTTGTATCCAGCTGTATGTGTCCATGATAATTACTCTGGCAAGTGGTGCATCCAGCTGAACGTATCCCTTATAATTACAGCATCAAGAGATACATCCAGCTGCAAGTGACCCTGATAATTACTCCGGCAAGAGGTGCATCCAGCTGCATGTGTCCCTGATAATTACTCTGGCAAGTGGTGCATCCAGCTGAACGTATCCCTTATAATTACAGCGCCAAGAGTTACATCCAGCTGCAAGTGACCCTGATAATTACTCCGGCAAGAGGTGCATCCAGCTGCATTTATCCCTATTAATTATTCCGGCAAGAGATGCATCCGGCTGTACGTGTCCCTGATAATTACTCCGGCAAGAGGTGCATCCAGCTGCATGTATCCCTGATAATTACTCCGGCAAGAGTTGCATCCAGCTGCACATGTCCCTGATAATTACTCCGGCAAGAGGTGCATCCACCTGCATGTGTCCCTGATAATTACTCCGGCAAGAGGAGCATCCAGCTACAATTGTCCCTGATAATTACTCCACCCTGATAATTACACCGGCCAGAGGTGCATCCAGCTGCATGTGTCCCTGATAATTACTCTGGCAAGAGGTGAATCCAGCTGCACGTGTCCCTGATAATTATACCGGCAAGAGGTTCATCCAGCTGCAAGTGACCCTGATAATTACACCAGCAAAACGTGCATCCAGCTGCATGTGTCCCTGATAATTACAGTGGCAAGAGGTGCATCCAGCTACAGGTGACCCTGATAATTACATCAGCCAGAGGTGCATCCAGCTACACGTATCCCTGATAAGTACTCTGGCAAGAGGTGTATCCAGCTGCACGTGTCCCTCATAATTACTCGGGCAAGAGGAACATCCAGCTACACGTGTCCCAGATAATTACTCTGGCAAGAATTACATCCAGCTGCAAGTGACCCTATAATTACACCGGCCAGAGGTGCATCCAGCTGCATGTGTCCCTGATAATTATTCCGGCAAGAGATGCATCCAGCTGTGCGTGTCCCTGATAATTACAGTGGCAAGAGGTGCATCCAGCTGCAGGTGACCCTGATAATTACATCAGCCAGAGGTGCATCCAGCTGCATGTGTCCCTGATAATTACTCTGGCAAGAGGTGCATCCAACTTCAAGTATCGCTGATAATTACACTGGTAAGAGTTGTATCCAGCTGTATGTGTCCATGATAATTACTCTGGCAAGTGGTGCATCCAGCTGAACGTATCCCTTATAATTACAGCAGCAAGAGTTACATCCAGCTGCAAGTGACCCTGATAATTACTCCGGCAAGAGGTGCATCCAGCTGCATGTGTACCTGATAATTACTCTGGCAAGTGGTGCATCCAGCTGAACGTATCCCTTATAATTACAGCGCCAAGAGTTACATCCAGCTGCAAGTGACCCTGATAATTACTCCGGCAAGAGGTGCATCCAGCTGCATTTATCCCTGTTAATTATTCCGGCAAGAGATGCATCCAGCTGTACGTGTCCCTGATAATTACTCCGGCAAGAGGTGCATCCAGCTGCATGTATCCCTGATAATTACTCCGGCAAGAGTTGCATCCAGCTGCACATGTCCCTGATAATTACTCCGGCAAGAGGTGCATCCACCTGCATGTGTCCCTGATAATTACTCCGGCAAGAGGAGCATCCAGCTACAATTGTCCCTGATAATTACTCCACCCTGATAATTACACCGGCCAGAGGTGCATCCAGCTGCACGTGTCCCTGATAATTATACCGGCAAGAGGTTCATCCAGCTGCAAGTGACCCTGATACTTACACCAGCAAGAGGTGCATCCAGCTGCATGTGTCCCTGATAATTACAGTGGCAAGAGGTGCATCCAGCTGCAGGTTACCCTGATAATTACATCAGCCAGAGCTGCATCCAGCTGCAAGTGACCCTGATAATTACTCCGGCAAGAGGTGCATCCAGCTGCAAGTGACCCTGATAATTACTCCGGCAAGAGGTGCATCCAGCTGCACGTGTCCCTGATAATTATACCGGCAAGAGGTTCATCCAGCTGCAAGTGACCCTGATAATTACACCAGCAAAAGGTGCATCCAGCTGCATGTGTCCCTGATAATTACAGTGGCAAGAGGTGCATCCAGCTACAGGTGACCCTGATAATTGCATCAACCAGAGGTGCATCCCGCTGCATGTGTCCCTGATAATTACTCTGGCAAGAGGTGCATCCAACTTCAAGTATTGCTGATAATTGCATTGGCAAGAGTTGTATCCAGCTGTATGTGTACATGATAATTACACTGGCAAGAGGTGCATCCAGCTGCACGTATCCCTGATAAGTACTCTGGCAAGAGGTGTATCCAGCTGCACGTGTCCCTGATAATTACTCGGGCAAGAGGAACATCCAGCTACACGTGTCCCAGATAATTACTCTGGCAAGAATTACATCCAGCTGCAAGTGACCCTATAATTACACCGGCCAGAGGTGTATCCAGCTGCATGTGTCCCTGATAATTATTCCGGCAAGAGATGCATCCAGCTGTGCGTGTCTCTGATAATTACAGTGGCAAGAGGTGCATCCAGCTGCACATGTCCCTGATAATTACTCTGGCAAGAGGTGCATCCAGCTGCATGTGTCCCTGATAATTACTCCGGCAAGAGGAGCAACCAGCTACACGTGTCCCTGATAATTACTCCACCCTGATAATTACATCGGCCAGAGATGCATCCAGCTGCATGTGTCCCTGATAATTACACTGGCAAGATTTGCATCGAGCTGCAGGTGACCCTGATAATTACATCAGCCAGAGGTGCATCCAGCTGCATGTGTCCCTGATAATTACTCTGGCAAGAGGTGCATCCAACTTCAAGTATCGCTGATAATTACTCTGGCAAGAGGTGCATCCAGCTGCATGTGTCCCTGATAATTAATCTGGCAAGATTTTCATCCAGCTGAACGTTTCCCTGATAATTATTCCGGCAAGAGGTGGATCCAGCTGCACGTGTCCCTGATAATTACTCCGGCAAGAGGTGCATCCAGCTGCACGGGTCCCTGATAATTACTCTGGCAAGAGGTTCATCCAGCTGCAAGTGACCCTGATAATTACACCGGCCAGAGGTGCATCCAGCTGCATGTGTCCCTGATAATTACTCTGGCAAGAGGTGCATCCAACTTCAAGTATTGCTGATAATTGCATTGGCAAGAGTTGTATCCAGCTGTATGTGTCCATGATAATTACACTGGCAAGAGGTGCATCCAGCTGCACGTATCCCTGATAAGTACTCTGGCAAAAGGTGTATCCAGCTGCACGTATCCCTGATAATTACTCCGGCAAGAGGAACATTCAGCTACACGTGTCGCAGATAATTACACTGGCAAGAATTACATCCAGCTGCAAGTGACCCTGATAATTACACCGGCCAGAGGTGCATCCAGCTGCATGTGTCCCTGATAATTAATCTGGCAAGATTTGCATCCAGCTGAACGTGTCCCTGATAATTACTCTGGCAAGAGGTGCATCCAGCTGCACGGGTCCCTGATAATTACTCTGGCAAGAGGTGCATCCAGCTGCAAGTGACCCTGATAATTACACCGGCCAGAGGTGCATCCAGCTGCATGTGTCCCTGATAATTACTCTTGATAAGAGGTGCATCCAACTTCAAGTATCGCTGATAATTACACTGGCAAGAGTTGCATGAAGCTGTATGTGTCCATGATAATTACACTGGCAAGAGGTGCATCCAGCTGCAAGTGACCCTGATAATTACTCCGGCAAGAGGTGCATCCAGCTGCACGTGTCCCTGATAATTACAAAGACAAGAGGTGCATCCAGCTGCACATGTCCCTGATAATTACTCCGGCAAGAAGTGTATCCAGCTGCAAGTGACCCTGATAATTACACTGGCAAGAGGTGAATCCAGCTGCACGTGTCCCTGATAATTATACCGGCAAGAGGTTCATCCAGCTGCAAGTGACCCTGATAATTACACCAGCAAGAGGAGCATCCAGCTGCATGTGTCCCTGATAATTACAGTGGCAAGAGGTGCATCCAGCTGCAGGTGACCCTGATAATTACGTCAGCCAGAGCTGCATCCAGCTGCAACTGACCCTGATAATTACTCCGGCAAGAGGTGCATACAGCTGCACGTGTCCCTGATAAATACAAAGACAAGAGGTGTATACAGCTGCACATGTCCCTGATAATTACTCCGGCAAGAGGTGTATCCAGCTGCAAGTGACCCTGATAATTACACTGGCAAGAGGTGAATCCAGCTACACGTCTCCCAGATAATTACTCTGGCAAGAATTACATCCAGCTGCAAGTGACCCAGAAATTACACCGGCCAGAGGTGCATCCAGCTGCATGTGTCCCTGATAATTAATCTGGCAAGATTTTCATCCAGCTGAACGTTTCCCTGATAATTACTCCGGCAAGAGGTGGATCCAGCTGCACGTGTCCCTGATAATTACTCCGGCAAGAGGTGCATCCAGCTGCACGGGTCCCTGATAATTACTCTGGCAAGAGGTTCATCCAGCTGCAAGTGACCCTGATAATTACACCGGCCAGAGGTGCATCCAGCTGCATGTGTCCCTGATAATTACTCTGGCAAGAGGTGCATCCAACTTCAAGTATTGCTGATAATTGCATTGGCAAGAGTTGTATCCAGCTGTATGTGTCCATGATAATTACACTGGCAAGAGGTGCATCCAGCTGCACGTATCCCTGATAAGTACTCTGGCAAAAGGTGTATCCAGCTGCACGTATCCCTGATAATTACTCCGGCAAGAGGAACATTCAGCTACACGTGTCGCAGATAATTACACTGGCAAGAATTACATCCAGCTGCAAGTGACCCTGATAATTACACCGGGCAGAGGTGCATCCAGCTGCATGTGTCCCTGATAATTAATCTGGCAAGATTTGCATCCAGCTGAACGTGTCCCTGATAATTACTCTGGCAAGAGGTGCATCCAGCTGCACGGGTCCCTGATAATTACTCTGGCAAGAGGTGCATCCAGCTGCAAGTGAACCTGATAATTACACCGGCCAGAGGTGCATCCAGCTGCATGTGTCCCTGATAATTACACTGGCAAGAGGTGCATCCAGCTGCAGGTGACCCTGATAATTACATCAGCCAGAGGTGCATCCAGCTGCATGTGTCCCTGATAATTACTCTTGATAAGAGGTGCATCCAACTTCAAGTATCGCTGATAATTACACTGGCAAGAGTTGCATGAAGCTGTATGTGTCCATGATAATTACACTGGCAAGAGGTGCATCCAGCTGCAAGTGACCCTGATAATTACTCCGGCAAGAGGTGCATCCAGCTGCACGTGTCCCTGATAATTACAAAGACAAGAGGTGCATCCAGGTGCACATGTCCCTGATAATTACTCCGGCAAGAAGTGTATCCAGCTGCAAGTGACCCTGATAATTACACTGGCAAGAGGTGAATCCAGCTGCACGTGTCCCTGATAATTATACCGGCAAGAGGTTCATCCAGCTGCAAGTGACCCTGATAATTACACCAGCAAGAGGAGCATCCAGCTGCATGTGTCCCTGATAATTACAGTGGCAAGAGGTGCATCCAGCTGCAGGTGACCCTGATAATTACGTCAGCCAGAGCTGCATCCAGCTGCAAGTGACCCTGATAATTACTCCGGCAAGAGGTGCATCCAGCTGCACGTGTCCCTGATAAATACAAAGACAAGAGGTGTATACAGCTGCACATGTCCCTGATAATTACTCCGGCAAGAGGTGTATCCAGCTGCAAGTGACCCTGATAATTACACTGGCAAGAGGTGAATCCAGCTACACGTGTCCCAGATAATTACTCTGGCAAGAATTACATCCAGCTGCAAGTGACCCAGAAATTACACCGGCCAGAGGTGCATCCAGCTGCATGTGTCCCTGATAATTAATCTGGCAAGATTTTCATCCAGCTGAACGTTTCCCTGATAATTACTCCGGCAAGAGGTGGATCCAGCTGCATGTGTCCCTGATAATTACTCCGGCAAGAGGTGCATCCAGCTGCACGGGTCCCTGATAATTACTCTGGCAAGAGGTTCATCCAGCTGCAAGTGACCCTGATAATTACACCGGCCAGAGGTGCATCCAGCTGCATGTGTCCCTGATAATTAATCTGGCAATATTTGCATCCAGCTGAACGTGTCCCTGATAATTACTCCGGAAAGAGGTGCATCCATCTGCACGTGTCCCTGATAATTACTCTGGCAAGAGGTGCATCCAACTTCAAGTATTGCTGATAATTGCATTGGCAAGAGTTGTATCCAGCTGTATGTGTACATGATAATTACACTGGCAAGAGGTGCATCCAGCTGCACGTATCCCTGATAAGTACTCTGGCAAGAGGTGTATCCAGCTGCACGTGTCCCTGATAATTACTCGGGCAAGAGGAACATCCAGCTACACGTGTCCCAGATAATTACTCTGGCAAGAATTACATCCAGCTGCAAGTGACCCTATAATTACACCGGCCAGAGGTGTATCCAGCTGCATGTGTCCCTGATAATTATTCCGGCAAGAGATGCATCCAGCTGTGCGTGTCTCTGATAATTACAGTGGCAAGAGGTGCATCCAGCTGCACATGTCCCTGATAATTACTCTGGCAAGAGGTGCATCCAGCTGCATGTGTCCCTGATAATTACTCCGGCAAGAGGAGCAACCAGCTACACGTGTCCCTGATAATTACTCCACCCTGATAATTACATCGGCCAGAGATGCATCCAGCTGCATGTGTCCCTGATAATTACACTGGCAAGATTTGCATCCAGCTGCAGGTGACCCTGATAATTACATCAGCCAGAGGTGCATCCAGCTGCATGTGTCCCTGATAATTACTCTGGCAAGAGGTGCATCCAACTTCAAGTATCGCTGATAATTACTCTGGCAAGAGGTGCATCCAGCTGCATGTGTCCCTGATAATTAATCTGGCAAGATTTTCATCCAGCTGAACGTTTCCCTGATAATTATTCCGGCAAGAGGTGGATCCAGCTGCACGTGTCCCTGATAATTACTCCGGCAAGAGGTGCATCCAGCTGCACGGGTCCCTGATAATTACTCTGGCAAGAGGTTCATCCAGCTGCAAGTGACCCTGATAATTACACCGGCCAGAGGTGCATCCAGCTGCATGTGTCCCTGATAATTACTCTGGCAAGAGGTGCATCCAACTTCAAGTATTGCTGATAATTGCATTGGCAAGAGTTGTATCCAGCTGTATGTGTCCATGATAATTACACTGGCAAGAGGTGCATCCAGCTGCACGTATCCCTGATAAGTACTCTGGCAAAAGGTGTATCCAGCTGCACGTATCCCTGATAATTACTCCGGCAAGAGGAACATTCAGCTACACGTGTCGCAGATAATTACACTGGCAAGAATTACATCCAGCTGCAAGTGACCCTGATAATTACACCGGCCAGAGGTGCATCCAGCTGCATGTGTCCCTGATAATTAATCTGGCAAGATTTGCATCCAGCTGAACGTGTCCCTGATAATTACTCTGGCAAGAGGTGCATCCAGCTGCACGGGTCCCTGATAATTACTCTGGCAAGAGGTGCATCCAGCTGCAAGTGACCCTGATAATTACACCGGCCAGAGGTGCATCCAGCTGCATGTGTCCCTGATAATTACACTGGCAAGAGGTGCATCCAGCTGCAGGTGACCCTGATAATTACATCAGCCAGAGGTGCATCCAGCTGCATGTGTCCCTGATAATTACTCTTGATAAGAGGTGCATCCAACTTCAAGTATCGCTGATAATTACACTGGCAAGAGTTGCATGAAGCTGTATGTGTCCATGATAATTACACTGGCAAGAGGTGCATCCAGCTGCAAGTGACCCTGATAATTACTCCGGCAAGAGGTGCATCCAGCTGCACGTGTCCCTGATAATTACAAAGACAAGAGGTGCATCCAGCTGCACATGTCCCTGATAATTACTCCGGCAAGAAGTGTATCCAGCTGCAAGTGACCCTGATAATTACACTGGCAAGAGGTGAATCCAGCTGCACGTGTCCCTGATAATTATACCGGCAAGAGGTTCATCCAGCTGCAAGTGACCCTGATAATTACACCAGCAAGAGGAGCATCCAGCTGCATGTGTCCCTGATAATTACAGTGGCAAGAGGTGCATCCAGCTGCAGGTGACCCTGATAATTACGTCAGCCAGAGCTGCATCCAGCTGCAACTGACCCTGATAATTACTCCGGCAAGAGGTGCATACAGCTGCACGTGTCCCTGATAAATACAAAGACAAGAGGTGTATACAGCTGCACATGTCCCTGATAATTACTCCGGCAAGAGGTGTATCCAGCTGCAAGTGACCCTGATAATTACACTGGCAAGAGGTGAATCCAGCTACACGTCTCCCAGATAATTACTCTGGCAAGAATTACATCCAGCTGCAAGTGACCCAGAAATTACACCGGCCAGAGGTGCATCCAGCTGCATGTGTCCCTGATAATTAATCTGGCAAGATTTTCATCCAGCTGAACGTTTCCCTGATAATTACTCCGGCAAGAGGTGGATCCAGCTGCACGTGTCCCTGATAATTACTCCGGCAAGAGGTGCATCCAGCTGCACGGGTCCCTGATAATTACTCTGGCAAGAGGTTCATCCAGCTGCAAGTGACCCTGATAATTACACCGGCCAGAGGTGCATCCAGCTGCATGTGTCCCTGATAATTACTCTGGCAAGAGGTGCATCCAACTTCAAGTATTGCTGATAATTGCATTGGCAAGAGTTGTATCCAGCTGTATGTGTCCATGATAATTACACTGGCAAGAGGTGCATCCAGCTGCACGTATCCCTGATAAGTACTCTGGCAAAAGGTGTATCCAGCTGCACGTATCCCTGATAATTACTCCGGCAAGAGGAACATTCAGCTACACGTGTCGCAGATAATTACACTGGCAAGAATTACATCCAGCTGCAAGTGACCCTGATAATTACACCGGGCAGAGGTGCATCCAGCTGCATGTGTCCCTGATAATTAATCTGGCAAGATTTGCATCCAGCTGAACGTGTCCCTGATAATTACTCTGGCAAGAGGTGCATCCAGCTGCACGGGTCCCTGATAATTACTCTGGCAAGAGGTGCATCCAGCTGCAAGTGAACCTGATAATTACACCGGCCAGAGGTGCATCCAGCTGCATGTGTCCCTGATAATTACACTGGCAAGAGGTGCATCCAGCTGCAGGTGACCCTGATAATTACATCAGCCAGAGGTGCATCCAGCTGCATGTGTCCCTGATAATTACTCTTGATAAGAGGTGCATCCAACTTCAAGTATCGCTGATAATTACACTGGCAAGAGTTGCATGAAGCTGTATGTGTCCATGATAATTACACTGGCAAGAGGTGCATCCAGCTGCAAGTGACCCTGATAATTACTCCGGCAAGAGGTGCATCCAGCTGCACGTGTCCCTGATAATTACAAAGACAAGAGGTGCATCCAGGTGCACATGTCCCTGATAATTACTCCGGCAAGAAGTGTATCCAGCTGCAAGTGACCCTGATAATTACACTGGCAAGAGGTGAATCCAGCTGCACGTGTCCCTGATAATTATACCGGCAAGAGGTTCATCCAGCTGCAAGTGACCCTGATAATTACACCAGCAAGAGGAGCATCCAGCTGCATGTGTCCCTGATAATTACAGTGGCAAGAGGTGCATCCAGCTGCAGGTGACCCTGATAATTACGTCAGCCAGAGCTGCATCCAGCTGCAAGTGACCCTGATAATTACTCCGGCAAGAGGTGCATCCAGCTGCACGTGTCCCTGATAAATACAAAGACAAGAGGTGTATACAGCTGCACATGTCCCTGATAATTACTCCGGCAAGAGGTGTATCCAGCTGCAAGTGACCCTGATAATTACACTGGCAAGAGGTGAATCCAGCTACACGTGTCCCAGATAATTACTCTGGCAAGAATTACATCCAGCTGCAAGTGACCCAGAAATTACACCGGCCAGAGGTGCATCCAGCTGCATGTGTCCCTGATAATTAATCTGGCAAGATTTTCATCCAGCTGAACGTTTCCCTGATAATTACTCCGGCAAGAGGTGGATCCAGCTGCATGTGTCCCTGATAATTACTCCGGCAAGAGGTGCATCCAGCTGCACGGGTCCCTGATAATTACTCTGGCAAGAGGTTCATCCAGCTGCAAGTGACCCTGATAATTACACCGGCCAGAGGTGCATCCAGCTGCATGTGTCCCTGATAATTAATCTGGCAATATTTGCATCCAGCTGAACGTGTCCCTGATAATTACTCCGGAAAGAGGTGCATCCATCTGCACGTGTCCCTGATAATTACTCTAGCAAGAGGTGCATCCAGCTGCACGTGTCCCTGATCATTACTATGGTAAGAAGTGCATCCAGCTGCAGGTGACCCTGATAATTACACTGGCCAGAGGTGCATCCAGCTGCAAGTGAACCTTATAATTGCAGCGGCAAGAGTTACATCCAGCTGCAAGTGACCCTGAGAATTACTCCGGCAAGAGGTGCATCCAGCTACATGTGTCCCTGATAATTATTCCGGCAAGAGATGCATCCAGCTGCACATGTCCCTGATAATTACTCCGGCAAGAGGTGCATCCAGCTGCATGTGTCCCTGATAATTACACTGGCAAGATTTGCATCCAGCTGCAGGTGACCCAGATAATTACATCAGCCAGAGGTGCATCCAGCTGCATGTGTCCCTGATAATTACTCTGGCAAGAGATGCATCCAACTTCAAGTATCGCTGATAATTACACTGGCAAGAGTTGTATCCAGCTGTATGTGTCCATGATAATTACACTGGCAAGAGGTGCATCCAGCTGCACGTATCCCTGATAAGTACTCTGGCAAGAGGTGCATCGAGCTGCACGGTTCCCTGATAATTACTCCGGCAAGAGGTGCATCCAGCTGCAAGTGACCCTGATAATTACACTGGCAAGAGGTGAATCCACCTACACTTGTCCCTGATAATTACTCCACCCTGACAATTACACCGGCCAGAGGTGCATCCAGCTGCATGTGTCCCTGATAATTACTCCGGCAAGAGGTGCATCTAGCTGCATGTGTCCCTGATAATTACACTGGCAAGAGGTGCATCCAGCTGCAAGTCAACAATATAATTACACCGGCCAGAGTTGCATCCAGCTGCACGTGTCCCTGATAATTACTCCGGCAAGAGGTGCATCCAGCTCCACGTGTCCCTGATAATGACTCCGGCAAGAGGTGCATCCAGCTGCAAGTGTCCCTGATAATTACTCTGGCAAGAGGTGCATCCACTGCAGGTGACCCTGATAATTACATCAGCCAGAGGTGCGTCCAGCTGCATGTGTCCCTGATAATTACTCTGGATAAGAGGTGCATCAAACTACAAGTATCGCTGATAATTACACTGGCAAGAGTTGCATCCAGCTGTATGTGTCCATGATAATTACACTGGCAAGAGGTACATCCAGCTCCACGTGTCCCTGATAATTAAAAAGACAAGAGCTGCATCCATCTCCACGTGTCCCTGGTAATTACTCTGGCAAGAGGTGCATCCAGCTGCACGTGTCCCTGATCATTACTATGGTAAGAGGTGCATCCAGCTGCAGGTGACCCTGATAATTACCCTGGCCAGAGGTGCATCCAGCTTCAAGTGAACCTTATAATTACAGCGGCAAGAGTTACATCCAGCTGCAAGTGACCCTGATAATTACTCCGGCAAGAGGTGCATCCAGCTGCATGTGTCCCTGATAATTATTCCGGCAAGAGATGCATCCAGCTGTACGTGTCCCTGATAATTACTCGGCAAGAGGTGCATCCAGCTGCATGTGTCCCTGATAATTACTCCGGCAAGAGGAGCATCCAGCTACACGTGTCCCTGATAATTACTCCACCATGATAATTACACCGGCCAGAGGTGCATCCAGCTACATGTGTCCCTGATAATTACACTGGCAAGATTTGCATCCAGCTGAACGTGTCCCTGATAATTACTCCGGCAAGAGGTGCATCCAGCTGCAAGTGTCCCTGATAATTACTCTGGCAAGAGGTGCATCCAGCTGCAGTTGATCCTGATAATTACACCAGACAGAGGTGCATCCAGATGCAAGTGACCCTGATAATTACTCCGGCAAGAGGTGCATCCAGCTGCACGTGTCCCTGATAATTACAAAGACAAGAGGTGCATCCAGCTGCACATGTCCCTGATAATTACTCCGGCAAGAGGTGCATCCAGCTGCAAGTGACCCTGATAATTACACTGGCAAGAGGTGAATCCAGCTGCACGTGTCCCTGATAATTATACTGGCAAGAGGTTCATCCAGCTGCAAGTGACCCTGACAATTACACCAGCAAAAGGTGCATCCAGCTGCATGTGTCCCTGATAATTACAGTGGCAAGAGGTGCATCCAGCTGCAGGTGACCCTGATAATTACATCAGCCAGAGGTGCATCCAGCTGCATGTGTCCCTGATAATTACTCTGGCAAGAGGTGCATCCAAGTTCAAGTATTGCTGATAATTGCATTGGCAAGAGTTGTATCCAGCTGTATGTGTCCATGATAATTACACTGGAAAGAGGTGCATCCAGCTGCACGTATCCCTGATAAGTACTCTGGCAAAAGATGTATCCAGCTGCACGTATCCCTGATAATTACTCCGGCAAGAGGAACATCCAGCTATACGTGTCGCAGATAATTACACTGGCAAGAATTACATCCAGCTGCAAGTGACCCTGATAATTACACTGGCCAGAGGTGCATCCAGCTGCATGTGTCCCTGATAATTAATCTGGCAAGATTTGCATCCAGCTGAACGTGTCCCTGATAATTACTCTGGCAAGAGGTGCATCCAGCTGCACGGGTCCCTGATAATTACTCTGGCAAGAGGTGCATCCAGCTGCAAGTGACCCTGATAATTACACTGGCAAGAGGTGAATCCAACTACACGTGTCCCAGATAATTACACCGGCAAGAGGTTTATCCAGCTGCAAGTGACCCTGATAATTACACCAGCAAGAGGTGCATCCAGCTGCATGTGTCCCTGATAATTACTCCGGCAAGAGGAGCATCCACCTACACTTGTCCCTGATAATTACTCCACCCTGATAATTACAGCGGCCAGAGGTGTATCCAGCTGCATGTGTCCTTGATAATTACACTGGCAAGATTTGCATCCAGCTGCACGTCTCCCTGATAATGACTCCGGCAAGAGGTGCATCCAGCTGCAAGTGAACATTATAATTACACCGGCCAGAGTTGCATCCAGCTGCACGTGTCCCTGATAATTACTCCGGCAAGAGGTGCATCTAGCTGCATGTGTCCCTGATAATTACACTGGCAAGAGGTGCATCCAGCTGCAGGTGACCCTGATAATTACATCAGCCAGAGGTGCATCCAGTTGCATGTGTCCCTGAAAATTACTCTGGATAAGAGGTGCATCCAACTTCAAGTATCGCTGATAATTACACTGGCAAGTGTTGCATGAAGCTGTATGTGTCCATGATAATTACACTGGCAAGAGGTGCATCCAGCTCCACGTGTCCCTGGTAATTAAAAATACAAGAGGTGCATCAATCTGCACGTGTTCCTGATAATTACTTGGTAAGAGGTGCATCCAGCTGCACGTGTCCCTGATCATTACTATGGTAAAAGGTGCATCCAGCTGCAGGTGACCCTGATAATTACACTGGCCAGAGGTGCATCCAGCTGCAAGTGAACCTTATAATTAGAGCGGCAAGAGTTACATCCAGCTGCAAGTGACCCTGATAATTACAAAGACAAGAGGTGCATCCAGCTGCATGTGTCCCTGATAATTATTCCGGCAAGAGATGCATCCAGCTGTACGTGTCCCTGATAATTACAGTGGCAAGAGGTGCATCCAGCTCGACGTGTCCCTGATAATGACTCCGGAAAGAGGTGCATCCAGCTGCAAGTGTCCCTGATAATTACTCTGGCAAGAGGTGCATCCACTGCAGGTGACCCTGATAATTACATCAGCCAGAGGTGCGTACAGCTGCATGTGTCCCTGATAATTACTCTGGATAAGAGGTGCATCCAACTACAAGTATCGCTGATAATTACACTGGCAAGAGTTGCATGAAGCTGTATGTGTCCATGATAATTACACTGGCAAGAGGTGTATCCAGCTCCACGTGTCCCTGATAATTAAAAAGACAAGAGGTGCATCAATCTGCACGTGTTCCTGATAATTACTCTGGCAAGAGGTGCATCCAGCTGCACGTGTCCCTGATCATTACTATGGTAAGAGGTGCATCCAGCTGCAGGTGACCCTGATAATTACACTGGCCAGAGGTGCATCCAGCTTCAAGTGAACCTTATAATTACAGCGGCAAGAGTTACATCCAGCTGCAAGTGACCCTGATAATTACTCCGGCAAGAGGTGCATCCAGCTGCATGTGTCCCTGATAATTATTCCGGCAAGAGATGCATCCAGCTCTACGTGTCCCTGATAATTACAGTGGCAAGAGGTGCATCCAGCTCCACGTTTCCCTGATAATGACTCCGGCAAGAGGTGCATCCAGCTGCAAGTGTCCCTGATAATTACTCTGGCAAGAGGTGCATCCACTGCAGGTGATCCTGATAATTACACCAGACAGAGGTGCATCCAGCTGCAAGTGACCCTGATAATTACTCCGGCAAGAGGTGCATCCAGCTGCACGTGTCCCTGATAATTACAAAGACAAGAGGTGCATCCAGCTGCACATGTCCCTGATAATTACTCCGGCAAGAGGTGCATCCAGCTGCAGGTGACCCTGATAATTACATCAGCCAGAGGTTCGTCCAGCTGCATGTGTCCCTGATAATTACTCTGGATAAGAGGTGCATCAAACTACAAGTATCGCTGATAATTACACTGGCAAGAGTTGCATCCAGCTGTATGTGTCCATGATAATTACACTGGCAAGAGGTGCATCCAGCTGCACGTATCCCTGATAAGTACTCTGGCAAAAGATGTATCCAGCTGCACGTATCCCTGATAATTACTCCGGCAAGAGGAACATCCAGCTATACGTGTCGCAGATAATTACACTGGCAAGAATTACATCCAGCTGCAAGTGACCCTGATAATTACACTGGCCAGAGGTGCATCCAGCTGCATGTGTCCCTGATAATTAATCTGGCAAGATTTGCATCCAGCTGAACGTGTCCCTGATAATTACTCTGGCAAGAGGTGCATCCAGCTGCACGGGTCCCTGATAATTACTCTGGCAAGAGGTGCATCCAGCTGCAAGTGACCCTGATAATTACACTGGCAAGAGGTGAATCCAACTACACGTGTCCCAGATAATTACACCGGCAAGAGGTTTATCCAGCTGCAAGTGACCCTGATAATTACACCAGCAAGAGGTGCATCCAGCTGCATGTGTCCCTGATAATTACTCCGGCAAGAGGAGCATCCACCTACACTTGTCCCTGATAATTACTCCACCCTGATAATTACAGCGGCCAGAGGTGTATCCAGCTGCATGTGTCCTTGATAATTACACTGGCAAGATTTGCATCCAGCTGCACGTCTCCCTGATAATGACTCCGGCAAGAGGTGCATCCAGCTGCAAGTGAACATTATAATTACACCGGCCAGAGTTGCATCCAGCTGCACGTGTCCCTGATAATTACTCCGGCAAGAGGTGCATCTAGCTGCATGTGTCCCTGATAATTACACTGGCAAGAGGTGCATCCAGCTGCAGGTGACCCTGATAATTACATCAGCCAGAGGTGCATCCAGTTGCATGTGTCCCTGAAAATTACTCTGGATAAGAGGTGCATCCAACTTCAAGTATCGCTGATAATTACACTGGCAAGTGTTGCATGAAGCTGTATGTGTCCATGATAATTACACTGGCAAGAGGTGCATCCAGCTCCACGTGTCCCTGGTAATTAAAAATACAAGAGGTGCATCAATCTGCACGTGTTCCTGATAATTACTTGGTAAGAGGTGCATCCAGCTGCACGTGTCCCTGATCATTACTATGGTAAAAGGTGCATCCAGCTGCAGGTGACCCTGATAATTACACTGGCCAGAGGTGCATCCAGCTGCAAGTGAACCTTATAATTAGAGCGGCAAGAGTTACATCCAGCTGCAAGTGACCCTGATAATTACAAAGACAAGAGGTGCATCCAGCTGCATGTGTCCCTGATAATTATTCCGGCAAGAGATGCATCCAGCTGTACGTGTCCCTGATAATTACAGTGGCAAGAGGTGCATCCAGCTCGACGTGTCCCTGATAATGACTCCGGAAAGAGGTGCATCCAGCTGCAAGTGTCCCTGATAATTACTCTGGCAAGAGGTGCATCCACTGCAGGTGACCCTGATAATTACATCAGCCAGAGGTGCGTACAGCTGCATGTGTCCCTGATAATTACTCTGGATAAGAGGTGCATCCAACTACAAGTATCGCTGATAATTACACTGGCAAGAGTTGCATGAAGCTGTATGTGTCCATGATAATTACACTGGCAAGAGGTGTATCCAGCTCCACGTGTCCCTGATAATTAAAAAGACAAGAGGTGCATCAATCTGCACGTGTTCCTGATAATTACTCTGGCAAGAGGTGCATCCAGCTGCACGTGTCCCTGATCATTACTATGGTAAGAGGTGCATCCAGCTGCAGGTGACCCTGATAATTACACTGGCCAGAGGTGCATCCAGCTTCAAGTGAACCTTATAATTACAGCGGCAAGAGTTACATCCAGCTGCAAGTGACCCTGATAATTACTCCGGCAAGAGGTGCATCCAGCTGCATGTGTCCCTGATAATTATTCCGGCAAGAGATGCATCCAGCTCTACGTGTCCCTGATAATTACAGTGGCAAGAGGTGCATCCAGCTCCACGTTTCCCTGATAATGACTCCGGCAAGAGGTGCATCCAGCTGCAAGTGTCCCTGATAATTACTCTGGCAAGAGGTGCATCCACTGCAGGTGATCCTGATAATTACACCAGACAGAGGTGCATCCAGCTGCAAGTGACCCTGATAATTACTCCGGCAAGAGGTGCATCCAGCTGCACGTGTCCCTGATAATTACAAAGACAAGAGGTGCATCCAGCTGCACATGTCCCTGATAATTACTCCGGCAAGAGGTGCATCCAGCTGCAGGTGACCCTGATAATTACATCAGCCAGAGGTTCGTCCAGCTGCATGTGTCCCTGATAATTACTCTGGATAAGAGGTGCATCAAACTACAAGTATCGCTGATAATTACACTGGCAAGAGTTGCATCCAGCTGTATGTGTCCATGATAATTACACTGGCAAGAGGTACATCCAGCTCCACGTGTCCCTGATAATGAAAAACACAAGAGCTGCATCCATCTCCACGTGTCCCTGATAATTATTCCGGCAAGAGATGCATCCAGCTGCACGTGTCCCTGATCATTACTATGGTAAGAGGTGCATCCAGCTGCATGTGTCCCTGATAATTACTCCAGCAAGAGGTGCATCCAGCTGCACGTGTCCCTGATAATTACAAAGACAAGAGGTGCATCCAGCTGCACATGTCCCTGATCATTCCTCCGGCAAGAGGTGAATCCAGCTGCACGTGTCCCTGATAATTATACCGGCAAGAGGTTCATCCAGCTGCAAGTGACCCTGATAATTACACCAGCAAGAGGTGCATCCTGCTGCATGTGTCCCTGATATTTACAGTGGCAAGAGGTGCATCCAGCTGCAGGTGACCCTGATAATTACATCAGCCAGAGGTGCATCCAGCTGCATGTGTCCCTGATAATTACTCTGGCAATAGGTGCATCCAACTTCAAGTATTGCTGATAATTACATTGGCAAGAGTTGTATCCAGCTGTATGTGTCCATGATAATTACACTGGCAAGAGGTGCATCCAGCTGCACGTATCCCTGATAAGTACTCTGGCAAGAGGTGTATCCAGCTGCACGTGTCCCTGATAATTACTCCGGCAAGAGGAACATCCAGCTACACGTGTCCCAGATAATTACTCTGGCAAGAATTACATCCAGCTGCAAGTGACCCTGATAATTACACCGGCCAGAGGTGCATCCAGCTGCATGTGTCCCTGATAATTAATCTGGCAAGATTTGCATCCAGCTGAACGTGTCCCTGATAATTACTCCGGCAAGAGGTGGATCCAGCTGCACGTGTCCCTGATAATTACTCCGGCAAGAGGTGCATCCAGCTGCACGGGTCCCTGATAATTAATCTGGCAAGAGGTGCATCCAGCTGCAAGTGACCCTGATAATTACACCGGCCAGAGGTGCATCCAGCTGCAAGTGAACCTTATAATTACAGCGGCAAGAGTTACATCCAGCTGCAAGTCACCCTGAGAATTACTCCGGCAAAAGGTGCATCCAGCTGCATGTGTCCCTGATAATTATTCCGGCAAGAGATGCATCCAGCTGCATGTATCCCTGATAATTACTCCGGCAACAGTTGCATTCAGCTGCACATGTCCCTGATAATTACTCCGGCAAGAGGTGCATCCACCTGCATGTGTCCCTGATAATTACTCCGGCAAGAGGAGCATCCAGCTCCACGTGTCCCTCATAATTACTCCACCCTGATAATTACACTGGCCAGAGGAGCATCCAGCTGCATGTGTCCCTGATAATTACACTGGCAAGATTTGCATCCAGCTGAACGTGTCCCTGATAATTACTCTGGCAAGAGGTGCATCCAGCTGCAGGTGACCCTGATAATTACATCAGCCAGAGCTGCATCCAGCTGCAAGTGACCCTGATAATTACTATGGCAAGAGGTGCATCCAGCTGCACGTGTCCCTGATAATTACAAAGACAAGAGGTGTATACAGCTGCACATGTCCCTGATAATTACTCCGGCAAGAGGTGTATCCAGCTGCAAGTGACCCTGATAATTACACTGGCAAGAGGTGAATCCAGCTACACGTGTCCCAGATAATTACTCTGGCAAGAATTACATCCAGCTGCAAGTGACCCTGATAATTACACCGGCCAGAGATGCATCCAGCTGCATGTGTCCCTGATAATTAATCTGGCAAGATTTGCATCCAGCTGAACGTTTCCCTGATAATTACTCCGGCAAGAGGTGGATCCAGCTGCACGTGTCCCTGATAATTACTCCGGCAAGAGGTGCATCCAGCTGCATGGGTCCGTGATAATTACTCTGACAAGAGGTGCATCCAGCTGCAAGTGACCCTGATAATTGCACCGGCCAGAGGTGCATCCAGCTGCATGTGTCACTGATAATTAATCTGGCAATATTTGCATCCAGCTGAACGTGTCCCTGATAATTACTCCGGCAAGAGGTGCATCCATCTGCACGTGTCCCTGATAATTACTCTGGCAAGAGGTGCATCCAGCTGCACGTGTCCCTGATCATTACTATGGTAAGAGGTGCATCCAGCTGCAGGTGACCCTGATAATTACAGCGGCAAGAGTTACATCCAGCTGCAAGTGACCCTGAGAATTACTCCGTCAAGAGGTGCATCCAGCTACATGTGTCCCTGATAATTACACTGGCAAGATTTGCATCCAGCTGAACGTGTCCCTGATAATTACTCCGGCAAGAGGTGCATCCAGCTGCAAGTGTCCCTGATAATTACTCTGGCAAGAGGTGCATCCAGCTGCAGGTGATCCTGATAATTACACCAGACAGAGGTGCATCCAGCTGCAAGTGACCCTGATAATTACTCCTGCAAGAGGTGCATCCAGCTGCACGTGTCCCTGATAATTACAAAGACACGAGGTGCGTCCAGCTGCACATGTCCCTGATAATTACTCCGGCAAGAGGTGCATCCAGCTGCAAGTGACCCTGATAATTACACTGGCAAGAGGTGAATCCAGCTGCACGAGTCCCTGATAATTATACCGGCAAGAGGTTCATCCAGCTGCAGGTGACCCTGATAATTACATCAGCCAGAGGTGCATCCAGCTGCATGTGTCCCTGATAATTACTCCGGCAAGAGGTGCATCCAGCTGCAGGTGACCCTGATAATTACATCAGCCAGAGGTGCATCCAGCTGCACATGTCCCTGATAATTACTCCGGCAAGAGGTGCATCCAGCTGCAAGTGACCCTGATAATTACACTGGCAAGAGGTGAATCCAGCTGCACGAGTCCCTGATAATTATACCGGCAAGAGGTTCATCCAGCTGCAGGTGACCCTGATAATTACATCAGCCAGAGGTGCATCCAGCTGCATGTGTCCCTGATAATTACTCTGGCAAGAGGTGCATCCAAATTCAAGTATTGCTGATAATTGCATTGGCAAGAGTTGTATCCAGCTGTATGTGTCCATGATAATTACACTGGCAAGAGGTGCATCCAGCTGCACGTATCCCAGATAAGTACTCTGGCAAAAGGTGTATCCACTGCACGTATCCCTGATAATTACTCCGGCAAGAGGAACATCCAGCTACATGTGTCGCAGATAATTACACTGGCAAGAATTACATCCAGCTGCAAGTGACCCTGATAGTTACACCGGCCAGAGGTGCATCCAGCTGCATGTGTCCCTGATAATTAATCTGGCAAGATTTGCATCCAGCTGAACGTGTCCCTGATAATTACTCTGGCAAGAGGTGCATCCAGCTGCACGTGTCCCTGATAATTACTCTGGCAAGAGGTGCATCCAGCTGCAAGTGACCCTGATAATTACACCGGCCAGAGGTGCATCCAGCTGCATGTGTCCCTGATAATTACTCTGGCAAGAGGTGCATCCAGCTGCAGGTGACCCTGATAATTACATCAGCCAGAGGTGCATCCAGCTGCATGTGTCCCTGATAATTACTCTTGATAAGAGGTGCATCCAACTTCAAGTATCGCTGATAATTACACTGGCAAGAGTTGCATGAATCTGTATGTGTCCATGATAATTACACTGGCAAGAGGTGCATCCAGCTGCAAGTGACCCTGATAATTACTCCGGCAAGAGGTGCATCCAGCTGCACGTGTCCCTGATAATTACAAAGACAAGAGGTGCATCCAGCTGCACATGTCCCTGATAATTACTCCGGCAAGAGGTGCATCCAGCTGCAAGTGACCCTGATAATTACACTGGCAAGAGGTGAATCCAGCTGCACGTGTCCCTGATAATTATACCGGCAAGAGGTTCATCCAGCTGCAAGTGACCCTGATAATTACACCAGCAAGAGGTGCATCCAGCTGCATGTGTCCCTGATAATTACAGTGGCAAGAGGTGCATCCAGCTGCAGGTGACCCTGATAATTACATCAGCCAGAGCTGCATCCAGCTGCAAGTGACCCTGATAATTACTCCAGCAAGAGGTGCATCCAGCTGCACGTGTCCCTGATAATGACTCCGGCAAAAGGTGCATCCAGCTGCAAGTGTCCCTGATAATTACTCTGGTAAGAGGTGCATCCAGCTGCAAGTGAACATTATAATTACACCGGCCAGAGTTGCATCCAGCTGCACGTGTCCCTGATAATTACTCCGGCAAGAGGTGCATCTAGCTGCATGTGTCCCTGATAATTACACTGGCAAGGGGTGCATCCAGCTGCACGTGACCCTGATAATTACATCAGCCAGAGGTGCATCCAGTTGCATGTGTCCCTGATAATTACTCTGGATAAGAGGTGCATCCAACTTCAAGTATCGCTGATAATTACACTGGCAAGAGTTGCATGAAGCTGTATGTGTCCATGATAATTACACTGGCAAGAGGTGCATCCAGCTCCACGTGTCCCTGATAATTAAAAAGTCAAGAGGTGCATCAATCTGCACGTGTTCCTGATAATTACTCTGGCAAGAGGTGCATCCAGCTGCACGTGTCCCTGATCATTACTATGGTAAGAGGTGCATCCAGCTGCAGGTGACCCTGATCATTACCCTGGCCAGAGGTGCATCCAGCTTCAAGTGAACCTTATAATTACAGCGGCAAGAGTTACATCCAGCTGCAAGTGACCCTGATAATTACTCCGTCAAGAGGTGCATCCAGCTGCATGTGTCCCTGATAATTATTCCGGCAAGAGATGCATCCAGCTGTACGTGTCCCTGATAATTACTCGGCAAGAGGTGCATCCAGCTGCATGTGTCCCTGATAATTACTCCGGCAAGAGGAGCATCCAGCTACACGTGTCCCTGATAATTACTCCACCCTGATAATTACACCGGCCAGAGGTGCATCCAGCTGCAAGTGTCCCTGATAATTACTCTGGCAAGAGGTGCATCCAGCTGCAAGTGTCCCTGATAATTACTCTGGCAAGAGGTGCATCCAGCTGCAGGTGATCCTGATAATTACACCAGACAGAGGTGCATCCAGCTGCAAGTGACCCTGATAATTACTCCGGCAAGAGGTGCATCCAGCTGCAAGTGAACCTTATAATTACAGCGGCAAGAGTTACATCCAGCTGCAAGTGACCCTGATAATTACTCCGGCAAGAGGTGCATCCAGCTGCATGTGTCCCTGATAATTATTCCGGCAAGAGATGCATCCAGCTGTACGTGTCCCTGATAATTACAGTGGCAAGAGGTGCATCCAGCTCCACGTGTCCCTGATAATGACTCCGGCAAGAGGTGCATCCAGCTGCAAGTGTCCCTGATAATTACTCTGGCAAGAGGTGCATCCACTGCAGGTGACCCTGATAATTACATCAGCCAGAGGTGCGTCCAGCTGCATGTGTCCCTGATAATTACTCTGGATAAGATGTGCATCAAACTACAAGTATCGCTGATAATTACACTGGCAAGAGTTGCATCCAGCTGTATGTGTCCATGATAATTACACTGGCAAGAGGTACATCCAGCTCCACGTGTCCC